>NC_056733.1:1491659108-1491929108 GCF_019279795.1 Protopterus annectens | reverse complement strand
AAGAGGTCATTTTAAAGTTGGTTTTGTCTTGTTTGTGGAATTTAGGGAAGAATAGGAGTAATTTAGTATTTTTCTATTTTTTGAGTTAACAGTTGTGTGTTGCAGAGCATTTTTTGACGGAGATAAAAACCTCTTATGTGACTTGTTGAAGATGTCTGTCTCTAAATGAAAAAGGGTTGAGTCATTGAATTATCCAGGTACTGGATTAAGGAGGCTTGCTGTGGAGACGTATACAAATTGCTAAATTAAAACGTTAAAGAGGAAAAGGCCAAGAATAGAGCCTTGTGGAACCCCAACAGTAACTGGATAGAAGGGAGAGAGAGTGTTATGCCATTTTACAGAGTGATGTATGTTAGATACGTAGCTACTGAACTACTAGACAGCAGTCTGGAATAAGCCTAGATAAGACATTTGTTGCAGGAGATTGATATACAGGACAGTGTTGAAGATTTTAGACAAGTCAAGGAATAAAGAGGAAACAAGTTTGCTGCTGTCCCTGGCTTTGTTGATTGTGTTTGTGAAGGTTGGTAGGGCATAGATTGTGCTGTGGCCAGGGTGAAAGCCATGTTGTGTAGTATTGAGGAGTTGCTCACGGAGTGGTAGCAAAGAAGTTGCTTATGAATACATTTTCCAGTATTTTAGAAAGAGAGGACAATATATAGAGATATAAAGTTTGGTAATTTGAGTTACAGCATTTGTAGAGTGGAATAATGTATGACTTTTATGAAGGGTTGAAAAGTTGGATTCTTGTGCTGTTTATAAGACTAGAGATGTGGCAGGCTGTAGCGCCAACTACAGTTTTTATGTATTCTGCTGGGATGCTATCAATGGATGGTGAGATGGGTTTTAGTTTTTCCAGGAATTTATTTTTTAGAGGAAACTGAGAAGAGTTTTAAGGCAAAATAAGCTGAGTTAGCAGGGTGGGGATGATGCGTACTGGTAAGGAGTCACCTTAGTAAGGATTGCTATGCTGTCAGTGAATGTGAGTTAAAATGGGATGCTACTTCTATTGTAGAAGAGCTGGGAGAAGGGCTTGGCTGAATTTTAGTTCTGGGGTGTAACACTTCTTGTACAGAAGACCAAAATTTCTCTGGGTTGTTTCTATGGTTGTTTTGCAGATGAGTATGGTTTACTGGCATTAGCCTGTTTTTTTATAAGATTATGTAGCTCTTTAAAGATTTGCAGGTTCCGGGATGTATTATCTTTAATCATATTTTCCAAACTTTGATTTTCTTCTGATAATGACAGTACTATTTCTGGTGAAAACATGTCTTTTTTTCCATTTATGAGATTATGGCACGAAAATCAAAGCTTACTGTGTTCTATAGATACCAGCTGCAGTAGAACACATAGTAATTTCACTCCACTTTATCAGAATGGCATAATTAAAACTTTTTTTTCTTGTATGGTTAACCAGAGCCACAGCTGGATCATCTAGCCCCTTGTACCATTCCCTAATATGCTGACCATCAATACTAACATGAGAAGCAAAACTAAAGGTCCATTCTCCAACCTGGTGCTGCAAGCCAGGTCCATTGTTTCTAATCAAATCTACCCATGTATCTCAGCTTTAGGTTAAAAAAAAAAAAAAAAAAGATCTATTCAACAATCTGGTGCTTCTCAGTTGTGGAACAAAACAGCCAGAGACATGTAAATGTGTCCATTCTTCCCCTCAACTTTTGAGTTGAGAAGCAAAACAAAATAGTCCTTCATGTCTTTCTAATTTTTTACTTTTTACAGCTGTAGCAAAACTGCTTGCTTCATTTGTAATAAGCAGCTTGCTACAACTTAATACCACACATGAAGCACTAGAGTGCTTCAGTCATGTCTCCTGACTGCAAAAGCAGTGTTGGCATTTGTTTCTGTACCAGCATTCAGAAAAGATGATAGGGAAATGAATGCTGATACTGCTGTCCTTATCACGTCCCCTAAAACTATGAACCCAGGCAGCAGCAGCCACTTTTGCCCCACCCTAGTTGCACTTCTATGGCTAACTTTAAGGTGGACCAACTCTGTAGTGCATAGAGTACCTTGATTATGCCCCAAGTAAAAAATTGTTAAGCACTTTTTTGATGTAGGAAATGTGCTTAGCAAAATTATATTAAGCATTTTAATTACTGTTAAGCTCTTGCTTTATTCTAGTGCATAAACAGTAGCCAACATAGAACAAAAAAAAAGCTAAAAGAGTTTTAAAAGCTGTACAGTAGCCACCATATAATAAGAGAAAAAAGCTAAAGAGTTTTAAAAGCTGTAAAATACTTTGGACTCTCACAATTCCTTTTGAGTGTGATGGCACAAAGTGTATTACAGGTTTTACATGATCAAAGTTACACCTCCCTTCTAGCTGCTAGCTGTGAGGTAGCACAAAGGGTGTTTGTTGCAGCTTTAAAAGCTGTAAAGCTGTTGATCCTCCTACATTTTTTTCCCTGTAACAAGTAATACATAAGAGCACCTAAAACTCCATGTACTACACAGAAGTATGATTGTGTTTCTCTGATTAGAGCTCAGCTGTTATGTGATCTTGATATAGATGAAAAACAATCTATTGTGCTTCACATTTTTCTGCTCTTCAGGTGAATTTCTTGACATATATGCCTTGAACATACAACATAGAAGATTATGACTGGGTCTCTAATCATAACAAACATGTGTATCTGAGACATGGATGTCATGAAATTCACCTGAAAAGCATCTGGCTTGTCTGTCTTTCTGAAGATGATGTCTATAAGAAATCATTGATAGTTAATGCACAAAAATGTCTTTTGTCCACCAGGGAGACATGTCTGTACTTTTTTTTAAATCTTAGTGTACTTACTTATGATTATTTATTTTAATCTTGGACTCCTCCGTTTGTGATTCTACTTATTTTGTCTTTGAAGTAACCTCCATTGTTTGTCAAGAAGAAATGTTTTGGCTCACCTTGGGTATTAATAGCCTTTATACTAATATCCAGCATCACAATGGAACTGAGGCCCTTTATTTTTCTTTTAGAGGCTGCCTTTGCTGCAAATTGTATGACTGAGCTTACTGTTTTTTTTTGAGAAATATCATTTTATGTTTAATGAGAGGAATTACTCAGTATAACTCAATATGACTCAGTCATAGTCCATGTGGGTGTAAACAAATAAATGATCTGAGACATACCTTCCTAAACTATATAACAAGAGACATGATAAAGCTGTTGGACTATGCATCCCAGGCCAGTATGAGGCTAACATTGAGCAGCATTCTACCTTCTCCAGGATAAAGGCACAGTATCAAAAGAAGAAAATTTACTTTAATAATTGGCTAAGGTCTTAGTGTCACTCCACAGAGGTAAGGAATTTGTCACCTGGGAGGATATGGTAGACAGACCATACTGCTTTCCCATTGATGGTCTACACCTGTCCCCTGTAGGTTTTCAAATATTGGCTAAAACCTTGTCCACCCCATAATGTCTTTTTAGGTAGTGCCAACCTGACAAACCTATCAACTTAGTTAAACTGACTCTGAATTATTTAAAAATGTTTCTGCTCAATTCACAAGTCTAAACAGTAAACTCTACTCCCTACAAGCTCTCCTCATCCTGAAGAATTCAGACATCTGTGCAGTTACTGAGGCTTGGTATGCAGCCATTGAGAACACCTCAGAAGTGCAAGACTATAACACCTTCAACACATATAGACCAGCTATTGCACAAGTTAAGGTCTAAAGGTGGAGGAGTTTCAGTTTATATCCAGCATGAACATACCTTAAGGCTGGTCAACAGTATGACATATTTGAGCTTCTGCAAGTAAAGTCACCATATGTAAAGTCCCATACTGTTTCCTCATGAGCTATAGGTCCCCTTTCATGACCCAGGAAGCCCATAACACATACTTGAACATACTGGAGACACTCACCATTCAACCTAGCAAAATATTCATGGGTGACTTTAACTACCACAACACTAATTAGGAATCATACACATCCTCAAGTGTGCAGGCCCAGCGATTGCTGAACTTTCTTAACACAAACACTCCTAAACAGTTAGTATATCCTTGACCTGATCTTCATAAACATGGAGGAATGACACACTCCCTCTGGTGTAAAGTCCTCACTGGTCAGGTTGGCCCACAAAGCTGTTTCTTTTGAAATAAACATTAAGCTTGGGACCCCAACTAACCCAAGAACATTTAAAACTATTCCAAGGCTGTCTACCTCCTATTAGTGACAATTTAACAAAATTCCAGGCTTCTCAAATCTTGAGAACACAACTGCCTATGCAGAATTGTTCACAGAAACCCTGTACAGTCATGTAAATAGCTGCATATAGACAGCTGTACCTACCTGAAATAAATATAGGACAACCTCCAAAACAAGCCACCCTGTTGGAATCCCAGTATAAACAGGCATAACTGAATAAAGGAAATCATGTCCAAAAACACGAGGGGGATTGCCAAGCAATATAAAACCTACCTCACCAATCTGAGCTAGCAACTCAGGGTACTAATCAAGTCCACCAAAGCCACTTTTGATGTAAAAATAGCCTGTCAATTTAAGAACAACCATAAGACTTTCTTTAGTTATGTCTGCAACATTAAAGGCAACATCCAACAATTTGTCAAACTAATGGTGACTGGAACCACCCATACAGAACAAGAGGATGCAGCAGATCTACTGGCCAATAAGTTTAGTTCCAATTTTACTCCTCATCAAACTCAGTCACCCCCCCCCCCAGACCCCCTCTCCATTTTGTCACCAACTACCACTAGGGAGCAGGCCCTCACTACACTTTCCTAAGGCCAAGAACACTGCTGCAATAGACCCTGATAATATCACAGGATGCCACCTGAACAGCAAGAAACATGATCTGTCAGGCACAAAAGAATCTGTACTTAACCATAGCCTTCAGACAGATTTTGTGCCAAATGAATGGAGAACTATAATGGTTATCCCTCTGCATAGGGGTGTGTGTGTGCTTCCACAGAGCTGGGGTAGTATAGATCCATACATCTGACTAGTCTAAAATATAAGACCATGGAAAGAATTATCATGGATCTGATAAACAACAACACAGGAAAACTACATGCACTTGATCTTACACAATCTGGTTTTGCCAAAGGCAGGTTATGTCTACTTAACCTGGTGGTCTTGTTCGAGAAGGTCACTAAATCTATGGACATTGGGAAAACAGTCCACATTGCCTACCACAACCTGGCATGGTGTTCAGCACAATACTTTACTCAGACATTGTAGATAAATTTATAAAATTAGTCATAAACCCATATGTCACCCAATGGATAGCCAGATAACTCTCTGATAAGATAGAGAAATCTATCTCCATAAAGTGGTCAGTCACTAGTCAGTCTTTTCCTTTCTGTCATCTACTTCTCTGAAGACAAGGCAATATCAATGGCCTCTAGCTGACTAAGTTTACAGCCAACTGCAAACTAGACATGGTCATTAAATCTTGTGAGACCCAGATATCCTTCTTTTGGGCCTGACATAGACAAACATCTATGCTAGAGCCATGGTCTAAACCTCAGTGCAACTAAATGCATAATAGTACCCTATGGAAAGATAGCCAGCTCTGGAAATTATCACATTAATTAAAGACCCATAAAAATAGACCCATTGGTCAGGGATCTGGAAACACATGTTGACAGTAACCTAAATTTGACCACCATGTGTTTACTGTAGTGAGAAAATCATTCTGTGTTGCACATCTTATGAGTAAAGGCATGGAATCAAGGTCCGAGGAGGTCATTGTTTTGCTCTCATCAGACTAATCATCAAGTGCACTGTTTACTGTTTGAAAGACCACAGAGGTTCATCACAAAAAGAGTATGTTGAGTAAACAGCAAGTACTATGCAGACCATCTCAAACTCTATCCCTCTCCTCAGTCACCCACATACTGCTGTGTGGCATTCTATGCCTAGCCTACAAGTCGTCCTCTTATCCCACATGGATGGAAGTATTGCACTTCCACAAAGCAAAATAACATCAGAATTACCAGATCTAATAACCTAAACCTCATCTGCAACATAAACTGGACATGTTGGAGGGACAGGTATGTGTCTCAGAGATTACCCTTTTTCTAGAACAGGTTTCCCATCCATGTGAAGCAAAGCTCATCCTTAACCCTCTTCAGAAGTAACTTTGATCAATGGATGACAAATCACAAATTATCCCTGGTTTAGCACTTATTTCCCTGTTAGAAAGGGGCAGCCTGTGAACACTTGATGTGTACAAGCCTATAGTGTAGCCTTAAATTTCCTTAGGGTACTGATATGTCAGCAATGTTTGTGTAAATTTACTGTAAGCCTGCCTTGGCATAAAATGGCTTTTGGACCGAGAAACTAGTAAACACCTACGAACCTATATTTGAGAATAATAAATTGGCCCTAGATGATTGTCAGTGTTGAAGTGACACCCCATCCCCATGTACAAAAATGGGAAAAAGGGGCTGTGGATGGATGGAATAAATTGGCAATAAATCATGCTGCAAAGATTGCAACACATCCTCTTACTTAAGTAGAAGAGCTGATGGCCATGCTGAATGGAGAAACAATGTTTTATAAAATAAATTTAGTCACTGCTTATCAACAAGTATTCCTTGAAAATGATTCTAAAAATTAAGTACTTATTAATACACATATGAGAAAACTATTCTCCTGTTATGGCTTACCTGGATATATTATCAGTGACAGAAGAATGTAGTTCACTTTACGAGAATGTTGTCATTTTGTTAAGCAAAATGGAATCATTCATTTCACTAAAGTTCTCAACAACAAATTGGTTTGCTGAAAGATTTGTACACATTTTCAGTTCAGATATGAAGAAATTGAATAACACTATGTTAGAAGATAAAATTTAACTTTTCTGATATTAGTATATGGAATAACTCCAAAAAGTGCTCTTTTGACATGGAAAGTTTACCAAAATGATGACCAGTAACCAAAGGAAGGACCCCAAACCACCACAGGATCAAGGACACCAATTTTCTCAACAACAAATTGGTTTGCTGAAAGATTTGTACACATTTTCAGTTCAGATATGAAGAAATTAAATAACACTATGTTAGAAGATAAAATTTAACTTTTCTGATATTAGTATATGGAATAACTCCAAAAAGTGCTCTTTTGACATGGAAAGTTTACCAAAATGATGACCAGTAACCAAAGGAAGGACCCCAAACCACCACAGGATCAAGGACACCAATTTATTGAACTCTTTCACTCACCAGAATATGAACATCAGAATCTGAAGAATTACAGAATGACTCTGAATTATTCTACAGTGATTATACCTACAGAATCTGCGGCACAATTAAGTAGTCATAGCAGACCAGGCTGAACTCGTTGAAAATGAGTCTGAGTGGAAGTTTTCAAAAAAATACAAGATGCAAAAATTCTAGCATGATAATGACAAGTATGCAAGGAGCAGATCCTATAATGAAGAAGGTTAAGCATTTCTACCACTGTAGAAAGTCCACAGTGCATTATAAGAATCATCACGGATAAAACAGGTACAATTTCATATCAAATTTAAGGAAATCATTCAGATATTTATTCCAAGATGTATCTTTATCATATGAAACATAGACCTGAGTAAGGGCATTTATACTCCGAATGAAGTGAAATCAGATACAGATACCAGAGGTTTGGACAGCCACTGCTCTTATTTTCTAGATAAGGGAAATGAATCACTTTCCAGTCTTAATTTATTCCCTAACTTTACACAAGAGACAATCAAGCAGAATACTAAATCTCTTATACTAGTAAAGCAAACAACAGTAAAAAAGAAAATCACAGAAGGGTTAGAAAACCAAGTCAGTGTCTCACCTACTGACAGGTAAAGTCTTTAGCAGTTGTTGTGAATTATTTTTACATCAATTAGGTTAATTGTGCTCCATTTTTGCATAAGGTAGGTCATCCATAGGATCTGTCAATGGAAAATGACACACCATTTTAACCAGGTAAATATTTATTAGGGTTAAATTAAAATGTTGGGTAAATGTGATATATTGTGCATGCTTGCAAATCCCTATGCAAAGTGGTTGCTTGGGTGTATAATGTTCAGTCTATCTTTACAGATAAATTATTTACAGCTGTACTTTTTGTTAAGTGAGTTTCTTGAGAGTATATAGCAATATATTTAAAATTTCCTGCTAGAGTTTCTTCTAGAAGCTCCCAATTAGTACTTCACAAAGACCCCTGAATATGTTATCTTTTTAAATTTTGCCTCTTAGGCAGCAGTGATATCCGAATATTTGTATTTTTTGAGATGTTCATCATATTGCTCACTGCTGCAGTAGCCTTAGCTATATGGGATTATATCCTGCCAAAGAAATAACAGCCAACCCGCTTGCAAAGCTTTAAGGCACCTTCCATACATCCAAACTGTCTAACAGCTCATGCTGAGCAGACTAAATGACAAGTTTGGGCACAGAGCCCTTCATTGCTTTTCTGACGCCAAAGCATATACTCCTCTGCGGCTTGCAAGGTTACCTATTGCTTTCCTTAGCTGGGTAGATAAGTTCCTTTTGAGGAAAAAAATTAAATTTTCTTATTTTTTATTGATGTTTTATTACTTTCCTCATCAGGAAAGTTATTTTAAAGCTAGGAGTGTTGTGTTTTAATGGAGTGTCCCAAGACGGTATAGTAATTTTAAATGGAGCACTTGTTTCTGTCAGCTTAAAGGTAGTGTTAACTAACTGATAAAATAATTTCTGTGGAGAAATTATGCTTATTTTTCTGTCATGGGACTGCTATAGTATTTAAAAGTGCTTTCTGCTGTGTTTTATTTCTTTAAAAAAAAAAAAGGAGTAACTATTGTGGACTGGTAGTTTTACTGGCATTTGTTGCTTGCTTTCCCCAGTATAGAGGCAACATTTTCAGCTTGACCATGGAACAGATTGTCAGTCCCACAATCGATCCCTCTTCCAGCACAAAAAGAGAAATTCAGCAAAAAGCCTTTTGCCACCACAGCAGGCTAGTAATTTGCCTCAGTCACAGGTGGGTTACTTTGCTGTGGCCATTTGTTGTACCTCAGACTACTCATCTTTTACCCCAGATCCGTCTGGTGTAGCACCTATGGCCACTATGTTCTGGGGGTTAGCGATGTTCTCTATGGCCATTGGGTTCCCCTCAGTGGGCAAGGGAGAGACACTCTTGTTGGTCCTGGGAAAGGGAACAGGGAAGGTTTCCCTGTTGTATCAGAATGCTGTACCCATCCCTGAGGAAGCAGCATCTGCCATTAGTAATGCAGTTGGTCCCAATTTTCCTGTCAAAAAGAAACAGAAAACAAAGCATGCATTTACTCCTCCTCAAATGTTTTTGAATAGGAGTGGTTTACTGGGACTGGCTCAGGATTTGATTCAGGCTATTGAGCCTTCCTATAGAGTAGTTTCTGGTAAAAGAATGCAGAGAAAGAGGAATGCCTCCTTTCCTAAAGAGAGTCAAGATTCTGAATCTGTACAGGAAGATACAAAGGTGGATTCAGGGTTTTGTCCTCAGACTTCTGATTCAGACTTAGAGGAGAGCTCACTTTCTGATTCTTCTTGTGAGGGCTTCTCTTTCTCTGAAACAATTGCTAGAATGTCACATTGTTTTCAGTAGAACACTAAGGTTTCTCAGTCCCTCAGAAAATGCTATGAGTTGTTACAAAAGGATTTTCCAAAACCTACACCCATTCCTCCTGTCATGTCTGCTTTAGATGATGTGTGTCTTACTGCTTGCAATATTCCAGACATTCAACCAGCTGTCCCTAAAAAGGCAGATAGGATGTGTATAAAGTTCCTCAGTCTTTTACATTTGTATACACTATCCCCAAACCTGACCCAGCAGCTAAAGCCTCAGTTGGCTCTTCTGCTGCTAAGCACTTAGTTTATTCCAATCCTACTCTTTTTAATAAGAATAGTAAATTATCGATAGGTATGAGGAAAAGTGTATACTTCTGCAACCTTGAATTTCAGAATTTGCAATTATTAAGCTCATATGTTAACATTTATGCTGACATATTGTGAAAGTATAAAAAAACCCCTGAAGTTCAACATCTAAACACTTTAACAGGAAATAAGAAATGGCACTCTATACTAGACTGAGTTACTAGTAGAGGGTTATTGGGGTACAGGAGGCAATTGTTGCATTGCCTCAAGAGACCCAAGTCAACAAGGCTGGCAGGAGAAACAAGGGTAGTTCAACTGTCTATAATGCTAGGTTGAAGTTAGCTTCTTCTCAACTATCTGTCTCACTGCAAACTTTGGGTCAGTTGTGCTGCATCCTGACCTGAATTTAAAGTGTTCATCTCCTACCTTATTCGTTTACCAATCACTACTTCCAGGAATTTCATGCAATGTGACAGGAGTTCAATACTTCTGTACTGCTCACAGTTGTGAATGTCCCCTTTGTACCTGAACACCGGTACTAGTTTGCTTACTCTCCTATCATATGGGATACTTATTTCTGACCACACTGCTATGAGTACCACAGGAGCCACTTCTCTCCTCTCCTAACCACCATCCTTACCCCATCTGCTGTGACCTCATCTGAAACAGCTGCTTTTTATGACTATTTTCCCTAGTACTGTTCTTACTTCTTTTATGATGGGCTCCTCCTCTTCTCTCATTGTATGCTGTATCTGGGGCAGTGCAGCTTCTGTGGGGTTTTTTTTCTTCATTCAAAAGCTGCTTCCATTTGCCTTTGATGTCATGTGAACTGGTGAGCAGGTTGTTGCTGGCATCCTTTATGAAGGGTTTCTAGCTTCTTTATCTTTCTGTCTTTGCCTTGCAACCTGATATAGTTTCTTTGTGCCATCTGCTGACTCACTTTCCAGAAGCTGGTAGAATGCTTCTGATGCCCCATTCTTTGTTATTGTAACTCCTTTCTTAGCTTCTTTGTTAGCCAACCACTATTTCTTCTTAGCTTGGTCCATCTTTTCTATTTTACACTTTTTCCTGCACTCCTTTCTTTTGATGCTTTCCTGGACTTCTGCATTCCACCACCAGCTTTCCTTATGTACCATATTTCCATACCTGGATCGGCCACACATTTGTTCTGTAGTCCTCACACATGCTGTTTTGAGGTGCTGCAATTCTTCTTCCACTCCACCTATTTTCTCTTCTAAGGAGCCCTGAATAATTTCTTGAATTATTGTGCTTTCTCTCTAATCAACTTCCAAGTCTTAATCCTGGTCTATGTTGACCTTAGAACCTTCTCTGACCACTCCTTACAGCTGATTGTGGCAACCAGTGCTTTATGCTGTGGGTCTACTGTTTCACTGGGGATGACTTTGCAATCACTGATTCAAATCCAGTGCCCCTTCCTTACTAGGAGGAAGTCTACCTGCGTTGCATGTTGGCCACTCTTGTATGCGATCTTGTGACTGTCGCTCCTCCAGAACCATGTGTTGGCTACTATCAAGCAGTTTGACAGACAGAAGTCTAGAATGGCTTTTCCTTCTTTATTTCTGTTGCCCCACCCATGTGGACCCAGACAATCCTCATATCTTGCTCTGTCTGTCCCGATATGTGCATTCAAGTCACCCATTATCAACACCATTTCATGTTGTCTTGCTTTATCTAGTAAGTCCTGCAACTGTTTTCTGAATGCACTCTTTTCCTCACTATCACAACCATGCTGTTGGGCATAGGCTGGGATTATGAATACTGCCATAAGACTGTCACTAATTCAGAAGATATCCCTCAATGCCTTCTGAAGCCTTTCCATCACCACAATTCCCAAACCATTTCCCACCTGTCCTCTTCCTGAGTAGTAGACTCTGAATCCCAAGCCAAGTGGCTTTGCTGTACTGACCTTCCAACTTCTCTCTTGGATACATAGGATGTTTAGCCTCCTCTGTACCATCATGTCACCCACTTCCAAGCACCATCCTGTCAATGAACACATTGAATGCAACAATTCTTAGCTCATGCTTTGGCAGGTTGATTGGTTTTATGTCCAGCTTTCGCTCAAGAGAGCTATTGCAAATAACCCAAGCTGGGAAATTAGACATCAGTCAGCCGGTTGCTTATTGACCCAGGGATGCTGGGCTTTATGGTGGGCACACACTGGCCAACAGAGACACATATACCCATCCCACTATTAGCATGAGTCGGTGGTGTAGGTCAGTGTAAGATTAACCCGCTTATCACTGGCAAATACCCATGCAAATCTGGTGACATTATTCAGCAAGACCAATTACCTACAACCATAGTTTTACACCATTAAGTGGCTAGCCCTGTCATGGCATGCAGTCTGTGACCTGTGTTCTGCCATCTTGAATATACTGCACACCACAGTAGATGCCCAAAGCAGTTGGTCTATACAACTCTTCCATCTATAGGTCACCATATAGAGTCTGCCCTCTGCCCATGGCTCCATTCTTTGGTGAGTTTGAGATGGAAACACTCAGTATGTTTTTCAGAGGTGGGAGGAACTCCACAGAGATTCAAGAAGAACATACAAACACCAAACAGGCATTGGCTGGCAGTAAGGATTAAACATTGTACCTTGTGCATGGGAGGCAAAGGCATTAACCATTAACTGGTCTCCTCTCAGAATGGATCTATTCATATAAGAACGGGGGTATCTGATATACCCCAACATCAATCATCTTCAATTGACTGCCATGATGATAGGGTCTTAAATCCTTTTAGGCACCTGTTTTTTGAGGACATGCAGCAGGTACTAATGGAGGCAAGAAAGCCTACTACTAGAAAATCATATATTAGCAGAAGGAAAAGGTTTTCTAGTTGGTGTCAAGAACATAACAAGCATGCATTCAGGGCTAGTTGTTCACTTGTTTGTGTCTTTTGGCTTTTCCCGGTTAGGGGTCGCCACAGCAGAACTCCGGTCCGCTAATGATTGGCAGTGGATTTTTACGTACTGGGTTACCAGCCCTGATGCACAACCTTTAATGAAGGCACGCCCCATTCACGTATGCCTCCACACAGAAGATGCACTAGCTGAGAATCAAAAGGGACAACGCCTTGCTATTTGGTGACAACGCTACCACAGCACCACCACCGCAGTTACAGGGCTAGTTGTTCACTGATTTTAAAATATTTGTGTAAGTTACTATCCTATGGCCTTTCTTACTCCTCTGTCATGGTTCATTTATCAGCCATTTCAGCATGTCTGCCCATGGATCCTCCTCTATCAAATCAGTCATATGTCAAAATGTTCTTGAAAGGTGTTTTGCAAAGAGGCCTCCAAGTAAACTGGTGGCCCTTCCTTGGGATCTTAATTTTGTGCTACAGAAACTAACACTTGCACCATTTGAATCAGCTAATCTGGTCAATTTGAGGTTTGGAACATGGAAAACATGACCTCTGCAAGAACAATAGCTGAGTTACAGGCTCTTATGGTGAGTCAACCCTACCTCATTTCCACAAGGGCAGAGTTTCTTTGAGAACAAAATCTTATTTTAAGCCTAAAGTGGTATATGAGTTTAATTTAAGCCACACTATCCATCTCCCAGTTTTCTTTTCTGAACCTAGAAATGAGGGACAAAGGATACCCCATACCTTGGATGTTCACAGACAACTCAGGTCCTATCTTGATAGAACTAAATCTTTCAGATCTTCAGATCAATTCTTCATTCCTTCTGATATTAAGTAGAAGGGACAACCTGTGTCAAAACAGACTATTTGCAAATGGTTGTCTAAGGCTATTACCTTTCCTTATACTAACCATGGAAAATCAATTAAAGGCAAGGTCAAGGCCCATTCTACAAGGACCTTGACTTCATCTATCACTTTTCAGAAAGGGATGGATTCTAGAAGTATTCTAGAAGCTGCTACTTGATCCTCTATACATACTTTTACAAAGCTCTATAAGCTTCATTCCTTCTCTAGGTCCAGATCAAGCTTTGCTAGGACTGTTCTCCAGGGGATCCTGCTGGAGTCTTCCCCTTCCACCTCCAAAATGTAGTTAGTTAAAGTAATCTACCCATACAGCTAAGGCTACTGCAGCAGTGATCATTCAAACAGCTACTGTTCAGCTTACACGACTGTACTTTTTAACTTATTTTGCCATTTTAATTGGTTATTAATTCTTTTAGCCATCATTTATTAAACTAATACTGTTGTTATATATCTATTGTATCAGTTTACTATTTTAATTCTTGCATGCTTAGATTTAAACATTAAATTTCTGGAGCATTTCTCCCCGGGCCTTTGCTGAAAACAGGATCTGTGGAACCTTGTCGGACTTTCCCGGTCAACAAATGTTAAATAAATAAAAAAATAAATAAATAACTCTAAACTTTGGGGGGGGGGGGGGGGGTACCGGCAGCAGACTGCAGGGATTGTCTACTTCCTGGGTCTGTGAAAGCACTTTTTCATGAAGGGGGTTGTGAATCTACTGGATCATTGGATTGGATGGTGGACAGGGGATACACACAGGTACTCAAGAGGACCTGAGATAGGTAGGGAAATAATGAAAAAAGGGTAAGGGAAGAGAAGTAATTGTTAAATATATTCAGTAGTAGATTAGATAGTAAGTTTGTCTCCTTCTGCTGTCAAGTAACTGTCATTTTGTGTCACAGACTGGAGGTGCTGCCTGTTCCTGTTTTCCTCAGTATTACTTCTTGTCTTTCTTGTAAACCTTTTTACTTTTTAAAATTGCTATTACTAAACTTTTCACTTTCTTTAAATAGGTTATTTCCTGTTGTACTGTAACTTAATACTGACTTCCGTCCACCTTAATTTATTGCACTTCCTGTTTCGACTAAATACTTATACACATACATACCTAGTTGTGGTTACTGATGAACTCTGAAACTACTTCTAGATAATCCAAACACGTCTTTTAGGATGAGTGATTACCTTATGAAAATTAAGTAAACCATTAAGTAATGAAAGGGATAATAATAAGACACACCTTTTGTATGTATTAAATCAGTGCAGCTAAAGCAAATTCTAAAACTGTACTGGCATGTCACGCAACAAGGAAGGTTTCTTCATCATGTTTCATATCGTCTCTCGTAGCAGCTGTTATCAGGGTTTGACACTACTTTGAATTCCACTGAGAAAATCATCTGCATATTTGTTTGCCCTTACTATCCCCTCAAACTTTTTTTTTTAATGGATACTGCACATATAGTGTTATTTAGATATAATACATGCTTGGGATCCAAGTTAAAATTTATGTAAAGAGTACATTTTAAACAGAGCTTTGTCTTGAGGAAAGTGCTTTCTTGGATAATGTTTAGAAATTAAACTGTTAAGAGAAGACTTCAGATAACTACACTGCTGTAACCTTTTCAACTTACCCTTTTACATCTCTGGCTGCAGCTACACTGATGTTACAGTCAATCATTGGTTGAAACTTTGGACTCTTTCAAAGAAGAAGATATGGTCGATCATACAAATCAAGGATAAAGTGACAGGGACAGCTGATAATGAATTTACATGGACAGCTGTTAACTTCGCCTCACAAGGGCCAGCCTTAAATATGAGTTAAGATGAAACTTAAAGAAGTTGAAGAGACAAAGAATAAATGTCACTGAAATTACATTTATTAAATAAAACTTTCATGAGGCATATGAGAACCAACTTTTTTTTACTTAGTAAAGTTGTATGGCCAGTGTTTGCACATTCTTAAACTGTACCTTTACACTACTTACTGAGGCTTGATTCTTATTAGAAAAGCTGATTCAGTCCCTGGGCTGAGGCTGAAATAGTTCGATGGGATCAATGATTTAGCATGGTTAACACATTCGGAATAAATAAATAAATAACATATTCTAATACTTGCTGAAGCTATAAGCCAAGTGATTTTATACTCTGCGCCCTGTTCTTTCAACCTTGATTCTCTTTAAGAAGAATTGATATTTTAATACTCGCTGAAGCTATAAGACCAGCATTTTTCTACTCTTAACCTGTACCTTTATAAATGCTCTTTAAAAATAGGAATATGTTGCAAAGCATGGGGTATAGGAAGAGGATGGCTCTATCCTCTGTATGCAACAAGAGGGCTGTCCTTCCTATTCTGCTTCTGTCAGGAAGATATCCACAGAGAAGGGATGATACATTCTGGACTGTGTAGCAAATAGAATTAGAGGCCCTTTGAATATTGGTCCATCCTGACCATGAAAATAAGTACTGATGTCAATAAGCAGAACAGTTTATTGAAAAGTGTGTTTTTTACCTGACTTGAAAAACTTTCATTTTCTTTGTATGCCTTTCTTAGAAGTGAACTTCAGTCCCATTGTCATAAGAAGTTCTTTTACACTGATTTATTTTTAATAATGCCATATAATGTGAGACTGTCCCAAAAATATGTAGTGATACACTAAAGATTACTTATAGTTATTTTTTGTTTGATAACTGAACAAGTGGACCAACCAGGTGGAATCATTTTGATCACAACACAGCAATATAAAAATGCATAAAGACAATAAATGAAACAACTATCTAGAAAAAACATGTTAAACTGATTAACTAAAACAATCATATTAGACAGAAGATACAAAGAACCATGTACTCTGCTTTCAAACTCATTTAATGCCCTGAAAATGCAACATATTGTGTGTGTGTGTGTGTGTGTGTGTGTGTGTGTGTGTGTGTGTGTGTGTGTGTGTGTGCGCACACACACACACACACACACACACACACACACACACATATATGGGTCTACTTCTAATAATTGAAAGACCACTTAACCTGAAACTGAATTTACCGAGAAATCAACACTGAACTGTTAATTTACCAAATGATCACACTACTGAAATTATTAACAGGGAAAGCACGCACTTGGCCAGCGTTGACCAAAGAAACACACAGCAGTATATTAACCCCCCCCACACACTTAAATATACCAACTCTGGGTGTAACGCTCGTCCACTGGCCCAGTAATCAAGGAGCCTCAATCCTCACCACTGACACCAGTAACAGATGTGCACACTGGGAGGATAACAAGTACACAAATAATAAAGTACAATTTCCCTTAAGAGCATACAGAGATCGCAGTCAGTCTGGGGCTGGTTTCTCCCTTTCTCTCCAGATCCCCAATAAGACTCCCCACTGGCACAGCTATAGGGTTCAGATCTCAGCTGAGTAGTCAAGCCAAAACCTCCAGCACCCTCTCTGTCCAACCAGTGCTTCATACCCATGACCAAGTAGCTGACACACACACACACATTTTGAGATTTGATTTATATACAAACACACAGAAACTCCTGAGGAAGGCTGGCACAGGTTCACTAGCTATGCCCCCTTCTGCCCAGGCTATAAGGTAGTAATCGCTGCTACCAACTACTCTTATCAGCTACTCTAAAGACCCTTACCAAAGGGTGTCCAATTCTACTGTGCAATGTTACTGTTATCCAAATAGTAAGTGTGACCTGGGGCTAAGGCTATTGGAGTGGCTTGTACAGTATCATCAAATACATGCAAATACTTTAAGAGCTTAAGTATCTCTACACAACACAGCCCCAATTAAAAGGTTTAAATATATTTAATAATAAATAATAAAAGCACAAGACAATACTTATTAACTCAAAACAGTGACAATACAGATCAAAATCACATGAAATACTTTAAAACAACATTGTAGGACAGTCTGACATAAATACAGAAAACATCTAGACTGATCTGACTATTTTCCTATCTATCTCCAAGAGACATACTGAGATCTAAGTCTTATTTACAGAGCAAGCTAGTGCAGGTGAGATGATGTGTTCAGGTTCAGAAACAAATACAAAATGTACCCTCTTTCTCTCTCAGATAGTTTTTAAATTGTTAATACACATTACTGTTGAGTCATTTCAGATTACATCATTGTTGTCACCTCTGCTCAAGTTCCGAGGGTCACAAAACTTAAAATTTAATATTTTTATGTGATCTGCAGCTGCCAGGAAGTCACAGAGCAATAAAGGACACTTTACATGTGAAAACTAATAATTATTTTTGTTTTAAGTCAATAGAAAGAAGCTCCTAGCCCAGATACCCTGTCTCTTAGCTTGAGATCACACACAGCCGTAAAATTCGTTACTTATCAACTTATTTTCTTAGAGTTTGCAAGTTAATTCTGTATGTCCCAGTTTCTAACAGAAAACATACATTACATAGGCATAGAGTTTATACACATTTCTGCTTTCTTCCAGCAGGGTGCATTGCAGTTACATTTTTGAAGCTCAGCACATAAGACAGTTTTCTTACATTTGTAAAACAAGCCTGTGGATCATATTAATATTTACAATGACAAAGAATTATTTACAAAACTCTATCTAGCTGGGCTAGTAGCCTGTCAGTTTATCACACCGGGATCGCACTACAGCGGGGAAAAAGGCAAATTTCCCCATGCTGGCCAAGTGCATACTTTCCCTGTGAAAAAATTCAGTAGTATGATTGTACAGTAAATTAACAGTTCAGTGTTGTCATCTTGGTAAATTAAGTTTCAGGTAAGTGGTCTTTCAATTATTAGAAGTACACCCATATAAATATATATATATATATATATATATATATATATATATATATATATATATATATATATAAATATATATATATATATATATATATATATATATATATATTATATATATATATATATATATATATATATATATATTTTATATATATATATATATATATATATATATATATGTGTGTGTGAGTGTGTGCGTATTTATCTTTCTATGCATGTGTGTGTGTGTGTGTGTGTGTGTGTGTGTGTGTGTGTGTGTGTGTGTGTGTGTGTGTGTGTGTGTGTGTGTGTTCATGTGTATTATATGGAGTATGTAGTGGGAGTGGTTTTCCCACTCTATCATATTTGTATGTGCTCAATCAACCAGCAAATTTCTGGGAGGTTGGGGGAACTTCAAATACCTTGAGAAAACTCAGAGACAGAGAGGTTGCAATCCATTAGGGTACACTATCACTGCAGCTATTACATTCAAATAATATGAATGGTTTAATTACACCACATACTGAATTTACTTTTGTATGACTGCATATACAGTTATAACATGATATTGTGCAGTTAACACACACACACACACACACACACACACACACACACACACACACACACACACACACACACACACAGTCACCTACTGACACCCAAACCCTACAGAATGAATTCTCCCCAGTAAACTCTTGGTGTACTAAGAATGGGTTCAAACTAACTGCTAAAAAGTGTAGTATCATTACTTTTATTAATAGACAACTGTCACTTCATCATACTGTATAAAAAAACACATCTCTACAAAATGAAAATGTAGTCAGGAACGTGGAACTTAGGTTGATAACTCACTCTCTTTTGACCTCCATGTGAAAATGGTTGAAAATAAATCCTTTTATTTAGCACAGCTGATTGCCAAATGATTATTATTAAAAAGGTCCTCAGTCCTTATACTCAGCATTGATCAGACCAGTTCTTAAGTAGAAATGCTCCCTTCGGGATGTATCTCACTGTACATCTCCAACAATAAAAAGTCCCCAAGCATTCCTAATTAAAAACATCACTGGCCCAAAGTAATTCAGCTATCAAGAGAGGCAGGAAGCACTATCCCTTTATTCAGTGTCATATAGACATTTGGGGGGAGAGCTCTGTCTCACATACCATGCCATTAGAGACTCAGTTGTCCTGGATCTCATGTATCTCCAAAAGTCCAATAGCTCTACCAACACTACAACCAGAAACCTACACCTTCACAAATCCTCACAAACAGATAATAAATCACATTAAAGGGACATGTTTATAACCCAGCACTTTTCTAATTTCTGGAATAAATGTCCCATGTATGGTAAGCAGAAATAAATACAAACTGGATGACTAGATGGGTGTCCACAAATTTATCTTGGATTGACTGGCATGGTCCTCCTGGAGAAAGTAAGTGTGGCCTGGAGGAGGGTACTGGCAAGGTGTAAATGGTCATAGCACTCAGCAGCCTTGGAATATCTATGAATCTATGAATGTATAGCACAATATATAAAACAGATTAGTTCATTTTTTTTGCAGGGTGGCCGCAGTGGTGCAGTGGTTTGCATTGCCACCTCACACAAAAGGTTCTCCGGTTTGATCCTCGGCTGGGGTGCCTTCTGTGTGGAGTCTGCATGTCCTCCCTGTGGTCGCGTGGGTTTCCTCCAGGTGCTCCAGTTTCCTCCCAAAGACATGCTGTAGGTGGATTGGACACTCTAAATTGACCCTAGGTGTGAGTGTGTGCCTTCTGTGGAAGGTTGGGTGCCAGGCTGGCAACTCTACACCATAAAACTCCACTGTCAGTCATGAGCGGACAGGTGATCCTCTGTGGCGACCCCTAACCGGGAAAAGCCGAAAGAAGAACTTCAGTTTTTTTGCAACTTTCTTTGTAGCACTGAATTCAAGAAACAGTGGTATGTTGATGCACATAGTCTCTGCGGATTTATCATGCAGGTTACATGACAGAGTCATAATGATGTTTAGCAACTTTAAGTTTGAATGCATTTTTTCTTCTGGCTTTTAAAATGCAGTACATGCACATTTAAGATGAATTACCCAAAAGTGACACACAACAAAGTTTATGTCATGTTCCTGAACTGTTATCAGCTATAAAATAGCTCTAGGTTGGTAAAACACATTGTTCAAAGGGCATTTTAACTAATGGCCACATCAAAAAACTGCCTTCAGAAAACATTTAGGGGAATGGCCTGACCATGATACTATTCTATTGACCCTTGAGGTCATCGCAACATGTAGATAATGAGAAGTTGCCCTCTGTAGTGACACTTTGGGAAGAATCAGTGAACTGACCAATAATACTAATATGTACAGCTGGCCACTGAACAATTACCTATCTGATATCCTAAAATTGTTGGTTTAACAACATTAGCAAGATACGTTTGGTGGCCATATGCTATATATTTTTTATGTGGAAGAAAGTGAAACAAATCATTGTACTGTAGTTTTCATTCTCCCCCTTACCATCAGGCCTGCTTATCAAGTGCCACCTATCAACCCATTTGCTACTCTGCTAGAGTAACAGCCACCATACTCCTTTCCCTGTCAGAGCAACAGCCCTATGACTCATTCATTCTCTAACTGGAGTGAGAGTATATCAGCCCATTTGTTCTCATTCTGCAGTGGGAATCTGGAGCAGGCCTTCATTTGCATGAGGGTGCACTCACCCTCTTACCACCTAACACCCTTCCCACAGTGTCTAGTAACATCCACTTTAAGCCACTACTTAGGAAGTCCCATATGCCTTTGCATACATCCAGACATGCTCTTTGGTTCTGCCTACATTGTGAGCCACACCAACCCAATAGTTTCTACCTGCAGTCCCTCATAATTCAAATGAGTTCTGCAATGTAAAGCACTACACTGCTACCCTCCCACCAGAATCAGGGAGCAGGGGTTGGTTGCACTCTCCCAGCCTCTGACCTCAGTCCTTCCAGCATTTGTACCACTCGTTGCACTCAGATCATTTGGGTCATAATTAAGGCTTTATCCCTCTATGTCACATAGCCAAAGTTAACTCTGTCTACATACTATTTCCATTTGTATCAGTATATTTTTTTAAACTGTTACACTGTGCCTGTGTAATATTTCTATTTTTATTATTATTTTGATCTTTTACACTTACAGATTATTAAGAATTTAATGTATTTCATATTGGGAAGGACCAAACATAGCTGCATATATGTCATTACTACAAGGCACTGTAGAAAATATATTGCTATGAAGGGATTTAGACTGCCCATCTAAAGCCTCACAGGTAATAAATTCAACTTGTGTGCAAAACTAGATCATGGCCAAATGGGGCATTAGGCAGAGAAATAAAATGGGCCTCTCCCTGCAGTCATACAAATATACTATTATTTGACTGTCTATTCCCAATTACCATAAAATATTGATCAAACTTCTCAGTGTGCACACTATTTTCTCCTTTACTTCTACAATGATCACAGTGATTTGGATTTGACTTAGAACCTTTATTAAAATGTTTAAAGCAAAAAATACTGCCAGCTATTTGCTAAATAAAACAAAACACTTTCACATTGAAAACAGAGTGAAACAGACTTGCTATGAGCAGCAGTAAACATTTTAACCTTGAAATTCACATTTATTGAAAATGTATCCAGCAACTCATTAAACTACAAGATACATTCTTGGATTCATAGTAAAGTAGCATATAGTAAAGCACTAATTAGTGCCTATATGATGGGTACAGGAATTCAAATGATAAATGTATAATGCATTTGCTAACAGGTTTGGACAGTCCCCTGAGCATGTGCTCCTTTTCAGGAGACACCCAGGAATACCATCTGGTGAAGTTACTTGGCTGGAGTCATACAGTAGACAAATGAAGGCTGAGGGATTCAAACCCTGCACTATAAGAAGAAGCTCATAGCCTTACTCTTCTGCACTAAGTAACAGACAAACTATTGTAGCCCATCATAGAACGTTTCACATCTCTGTGCATGCAACACAACAAGCTAAATTAAACATGCTTTCATAGTTAAAATATTAGCATTAAACTCATAGACTACATGCTGTCTAGTTTATTAGCAGATGAATAATAAACCCACTGTCGTTAGCTAACAAAACAAGGAAACCAAGGATTGTACCCAAAGAATATGGCTCATATGATGATGTTCCTGTTTACTACAACTAATTCTTCCCATTACACTATAACTAGTCTGGGATGCAGGAACCAAATATAACATGCATACACACATATATATATATATATATATATATATATATATATATATATATACACACACACACACACACACACACACACACACACACACACACACACACACACACACACACACACACACACACATACACACACAGACACACACATGGATCTATGCTGATAGATCGAAAGTACGTTTCAGCGGAATGTACATGAGCAAACTCACTTTCGTGAAAAAAAAAAACGCCAAAAAAACCTACACAAATAAAACTCTACTCACATTTATGTAGGGGGGAAAGCCCCCCAGATCCCCCTTCCTTTAATATTCTCACTCCGAGGTTGCACTACAGTGGGGAAAAGGGAATATTCCCTTATCCCCACTGTACTGCAATCTAAGCAACAGTTTGCTTAGTTGTACAGTCAACACTACATGTTGATGCACAACTAAATCTACAAATGCATGTCGTTTTTTTTTTTTTGCGAAAGTGCATTTTCGATAAAATGCACTTTCACAAAAGTGATATCGCTCAAGTACGTTTTGCTTAAAAGTACTTTCGATGTTCAGACTAGGACCCATACACACACACACACACACACACACACACACACACACACACACACACACACACATATATATATATATATATATATATATATAAAATGTTTAATAATCAGTTCTCAAATTTTGGAAATTGTACTTGTTAACTGTTATCTTACCTATGCATTGTACTGCTGTGCACAAATTTTTGATTTGGACTATATTTCTGTGACCCTATTTTAATATTTTGTAAATATCATAATTACTTGTACTATTTCTGGAGCTTTTCTCCTCAGGTCTCCACTAAAAATGGACCCCTGGCTCAGATGGACTAACCCGGTTAACAAATGTCAATAAATAAATAACATATAAATCTACGTAGTTAACATGGGTTTGCATCTCCCACTGCAAAAGCACACTAAACTTGTATTAATGACTTTCTGAACTTTCCTTTTTTTAACTGAAATCAGTTATTATTTCACATTTTTGGGAATTGTAGTTTAAGTCCTTGGAATTTTTATAGGGGACTAGTCAATGAGCACTTTTTGGGAAGGCATGAGAGTTCCCAGAAAACCCCCATGTAGACATAAAGAGAATCTGAATGCTCCTTATAGACATTGACTGGAGGTCAGAATTGGACAAAGACCATGGAGTTCTGAGGCTCAGATATTAACCACTGCGCCACTGAACTGCCCACATTTCATTTTGTCAGCCTACATTTTTTCTATATGTGGCACATTAATTTACATATGGTCTAAAAGTAAAACTGACTCAAGTATAGGTCATGTTCATTTTATAATCCTACCCGTTAGTTAAGTTTGTACACTACATGTATTTGGTACCATATTAATAAAGTAGAAAACAAAGTAGTAGTTAGGATTCATTGCTGAGTTTCATATTATGGCCAAAAGATTCATTTAATAACTCTGGCTGCCTTCCTACAACTAATATGGTTTGTGTGCAAAACTATGTGCCTTAGAGTTGGAGTTCTTGTAGTTCTGATGTAAAGATTAATAGAAGTTGTGACAGAATCAGTCAGTAAGAAAAATGGAGCTCCTATGGATAAGATTTAACAGGTACCATATGGTAAAATAGCCCTTGCATTAATTGATACAAATCTATTTCCTATGTATCCAACAGTGTCAGCTACCTATGGCATGTTTCATTAGTATGTTCCCCAGTGTGGCATAATGGACGCCACATGGTCTGAGTACTTCCACTGACTGGAAAATGTCTCATCAGGCTAAACTACATAATAAGAAGCACAAAAAAAAAACCAAAAAAATACTTGTTTTCCCGCCTTTCTAAGCTAGTTTAGCCCAGTTTTCAGATTAGTGCTGAATTCAGGGCTGTGTTACACGTTTCTGTGTTTGCCCATACCTTACTTGGATAGAAGGAAGTTTCTCTGTTCACTGTGAGAGAGGGAGCTTTGAGCAGCCTATCTGTCCCTGGAGGAGTGGTTTCAGCCCAGAAAATTAGTAGTTTATTGCCCATTTTGGGCTAATTTCTATCTCTTTCATTTTCTTGCTATAAAACCAGCATTTGCAAGGTTTTTGTGCTAGTATACAGCTCAGCAAGCTCCTGCCTGGTGCCCTGCAGATTTCTACAGCAGCAGAGAGACTTTTGAGTGATTAAGTATCATTTTTCTGCATTTTCTTGCTGCCTTTAGCTAATTTCACCTAAAACACCGATTTTCTAGTGTTTCTGTGATTTAAAAAACTTGCTTCAGCTACATATTGTACTTATTTTACTGCCTGCACTTTAAAAAAGTTGTTTTTGTGTTTAAACTACCTGTTTAACTGTTGTAGGCTACACACTCAAGTGTGATAGCCATTTCTGTGCATTTAAAGTGTTTTTTTTATTGTATCTACTTTATTTTCTGAAAAAAAAAATATATATATATACTTGTTTTCCCACCTTTCTAAGCTAGTATAGTCCAGTTTTCAGGTTAGTGCTGAATTCAGGGCTGTGTTACAAGTTTCTGTGTTTGCCTGTACCTTACTTGGATAGAAGGACACTGTAAGAGAGGGAGCTTTGAGCAGCCTATCTGTCTCTGGAGGAGTGGTTTCAGCCCAGAAATTAGTAGTTTATTGGCCATTTTGGGCTAATTTCAATCTCTTTTATTCCCTCTGCTACAAAACCCGCATTTGCATGGTTTTGCATGCCGGGCAGCACTGGTTAGCTAGAGTATAACTATTCCTGGCTCCACAAAGTTTACTCTTCAATTTTTTCCCATGGACCTAGACAAACTTTCAACTTAAGCACTCAAACCATTCACTTGCTCAAAACTCATAGCAAGCACTAATAAACCTTAGCACTAGACCCCCCCCCCATATTGTAGAGAAGGACAAGGCTCTCTATTTGACCTTACCAGCCAATCAGTAAAACAGTTCACTGTACCTATCCAGGCATGTCCAAAGGGTAGTTTCAGGTGTACTCTCTGGTCCAACTGGTGAATCTGGACATTTTGAGGCAATGTTACAATTGCCTCATGTACACAGAAACCCTCTCCTCCTACCACCAAACACTAATACATGCGAGAGATGCAATTATACAGCCAAACTGGAGGCTAAGATCTCTCAACCCAAGACTGGATCAGACAGTCAAGAGGAGAAAGGAAATACTTGCATCACACCACCAGTTTCACACAGACCCATTAAACCAGCACTGCCAAAAAACACACATAAATATATGAAAACATACTTGGAGGCTCTAAATAAAAATCTGCAAAATCAACAGAGACCTCCAAAGCAAACATCCAAGCAACCTCCACCCCCCAACACAAACCATGAAACACATACTTCACAGAACCAGTGTGCCACACAATCACAGCCCTTAGGGCAAAATAATATACCCAATACACTAGTAATAGGTGACTCTATAGTCAGGCACACTCATGTCCCATTCACTAGGCTGAACAAGGAGAAGGTTACTGTTAGCTGCCTGTCAGGTGCCAGGATCTCCACATAACACAAGCACTCTGGTCACTCCAGAACAAGTACAAATATGACTCTCATTGTTCATGTTGGTGTGAATGACCTGAGCCGTACCTCCCTGGACTACATGAAAAGAGACATGGAGGAGCTCTCTGATCACGTAGCCCAGGCCGGTATGACCCTGACCCTGAGTAACATCCTGCCCTCACCAAGAATTATACCACGGTATAGAGAAAAAATGATTGGCTAAGCTTCTGGTGTCATTCAAAGGGGATCCAGTGTCTGTCAGCCTGGGATGACATGCTCAACAAGCCACACTGCTTTCGCTAGAGACGGCTTGCACCTGTCACCCTTAGGCTTTGGAATACTGGCCAAGGCTCTTGCCACCCCCATAGTGCCTTTTTTAGGCAAGGCTCAAAAGACAAACCCACCACGTAAATACCACAAGGAACAAAAAACTGAAGGTAATGCTACTCAATGCCAAAAGTCTAAACCTCAAAATGGACGCAGTCGAGGCACTCCTTAGTATGGAGAAAATCAATATATATGCAGTAACAGAAACCTGGTTTAAGGCTCTAGAGAGCACCCCAGCATTACCAGGCTACAACTCATACCATACATTTTGGCCACAAAACCCAGACCGAAATACAAAAGACGGGGGAGTATCCATATTCATCAAGGATACCCACACCTCCAGGTTACTGGCAGAGCACGATGCTTCAGAGATCATCCACGTGCAACTAACAATGGGCAAAACTGCTATTAAAATTATAGCTTGCTACAGATCACTCACCATGTCCCAGAACCCCCACTCTGCATTCCTGGAAACACTGGGAAACATAAAGGTCCTACCAAGCACCCTGATATTGGGTGATTTCAATTACCTAAACATTAACTTGGAGAACTACTCAAGTACAAACTCCCTTACCCAACATTTCCTAGAATTTATAAACTCAAACTCCCTGGATCAACGGGTCTATATCAGAACATTGAAGTATTAAAACTTAGAATGTTCTGATATCGAACACTATTCGGCGAACTCTAATAGCGAAGCTGCAGAACAGCGAATTTTTCCTTGGGAAAGAATTCAGTTGGCCATTTCTGTGGCTTCACTATTCTTAATGCTGTGGTGGAAAGTTAGGGGTTGGGTTCAGGTAAGTGTGCGATTGTTTGTACGTTACGGTTAAGGGCAGGTTAAGTGAGTTAGGGTTAGGGTGTGGGTTAGGTGTGTGTGCGATAGTGACAGATTTTAGGGTTGGGGCAGTTTAAGTGAGTTAGAGTTAGGGCACGGGTTAGGTGAGTGTGCGATAGTGACGGACCTTAGGGTTAGGGTTTGGGTTAAGGTAAGTGGGTAGATAGTAGTGTATGTTTAGTGTAGTGTAGCATTAGATGTAGGAATTTAAGTGTATGTGTGTGGTTGCTGTTTGTTTGATGTGCTTGTGTTGTGTGTATATGTTTCGGAGCTGTTCTGAATGTTCGATATTTTCATGTTTAAATGTTTTGGGGCCGATGAAATAGCATTCCCTATTTTCATCTTTCAATAACGTGATATAAACGTGGATCAATTGGTCAACACCCCCACCAGAGGTGACAACATATTGGACCTGGTCATCACCAACATGGGCGACTGGTGTTCCACTCCGGAGGTCAACCCCTCACTGGTTAGATCTCACCATAAACTAATCACTCTGGATATCCACATTCCGCCACACCCCCGGTCAAAGAAACCACCGTGATAAACTTTTCAAAAGCAAAATTCACGTTACTTAAGACCGATTTCAAAGCCCCCATGCTAAAGGATAATGCTGTCCAAGCTGCAAAATCCTTTACTAATGCACTCTACAGGCACCTATAAGAATGCCTGTATTGTGCTATCCCAAACAAAACCAAGACTCACTCCTCCAAGAAAAGCAAACCAGTCTGGTGGACCCCTGCCATAAACAAGCTATACAATAGAAGGAGGAAACTAGTACAGAAAAGAGTAAATTCCCAAGAAGGGAAGACATCCCTGATCAGTATCAGCAAGAAACTATGTTCCCTCATAAAACCATCCAAGGCTAGCTTTAAAAGAAAAATTGCCATGGATTCCAAAGATAACCACAAGGAATTCTTTAGCTATGTCAAGAATCTAAGTGGCAATTCTCAGATCTGCTCGGAGTTAGTGCAGAATGGCATAAAATACACTGAACTGACCGATATAGCCAACATCCTGGCAGACAGGTTCAGTGCAAACTGAACCTGTCTGCACTGAACCTGTCTGCACTGAACCTGTCTGTCAGGATGAGTGCAAACTTCACCCCCATCTCACCCCCAAAAGGGCCCATAACTATACCAGAAGAATGTAGTGCCCCTGAAATCACAGACACTCAGGTTAAAACAGCCCTTTCCAAAGCCAAAAACACAGCATCAATGGGACCAGACGGTGTCCCAGGCTGCGTCCTACATGAGCTCAAAGATGAACTAACCCCTCACCTGAACACACTGTTTAAACTCAGCCTCTCCACAGGCTACGTGCCCACAGAGTGGCATACAGCAACAGTTATTCCACTCCACAAAGGTGGAGTCACAACGCACCCCGGGAACTATCACCCTATAAGCCTGACTAGCTTGGTCTGCAAAGCTATGGAGTGCATCATCATGGATCTCATTAACAGGGACACTGGAAACCTCCAAACACTGGACCCTAACCAGTTCGGCTTTGTTAAGGGCAGATCATGCCTCCTAAACCTGGTGGACTTCTTTGAGACAGTTACCAAGGCTATAGACAAGGGAAAGGTAGTCCACACAGCCTATCTAGACCTTGCAAAGGCCTTTGACACCATTCCCCATTCAGGTATTATAGACAAGCTCACCAGCCTGAACATAAACCCCTCCGTCACGAGATGGGTTGCCAACTGGCTCATGGACAGAACCCACATGGTAAGAGTTGCGGGAGCTAGGTCTGACTCTAAACCGGTTACAAGTGGCATTCCCCAGGGCTCAGTCCTAGGACCCCTCCTGTTCGGCATATACTTCTCAGAGGTACAGGCAAGCACAGGAGGACTATGGCTGACCAAGTTCACATACAACTGAAAACTAGGGGCTATAATTAACTCTCCGGCTGACACAGACATCCTCCAAAAGGGTCTCACTGCGACAGATACCTGGTGTCAAAACCATGGCCTCAAGCTAAATGCCAAAAAGTGCATAGTCATCCCCTTTGGGAAAAAACAAAGTACCCACAAGCTACCACATAGGTGGTAGCCCCCTAAATACAGAAGAAGTAATAAGGGATCTGGGGACCCAAGTAGATAGTAACCTCTCCTTTAATAATCACATTGCCAAAGTGGTTAGAAAATCTTTCTATGTGGCCCACCTAATCACAAAAGGGTTTGCATGCAGAACAAAAGAGGTCATTGGGCCCCTCTATGCATCACTCATCAGACCCATCATAGAGTACAATGCCCCATTTGGGATGTCCCTTACAAGAAACCTGCAACAACTGGAAAGACCACAGAAGTACCTCACCAAGAGGATCACTGGCCTCAAGCAGATGCCCTATGCAGCTCGACTGAAGAAACTCCAGCTGTACTCGGTTGCATACCGCCTACTCAGAGGTGATCTCCCCCTGCATACAAGGCCATGTCCAACCCAGAATTGACAGACATGCTGTACCTAAAGAAAACCATATCCCCTCATGCCACACACTCCAGGGATCTAAACCTCATCACAATAAATATGATGGGCTGGAGGGATAGATTCCTGTCCCAGAGACTTCCCATGCTCTGGAACAAGATTCCTATCTACATTAGGCAGAGCTCCTCACTAACCCTCTTCAAGAGAAACCTTGATGAGTGTATGGGAAACAGAAAGTTTACCCCAGGGATCACTTCAATGGCTCTGCTGGACAGAGGCACAGGGAACTAATCTAAGGGGGCGGCGAAAGCCAACACATTCCACCTAGGCTTATAAATGCCTTTGGGAAGATAGCTTAGTACCTACCTATGAACCTATGAACCTATGTAGGTCCACTGGTCCAGGCAGTGTAACAAGGGCAGTATGTGTATATAGCCACAGTAATATAAACATAGTACTTGTCTTTATGTTATGGGTCCCACTGCTAATTTATAATGTGCTGATTGTCCAGAGTTGCTCTTCCCTCCCCATCTGACTATTGTACACTTACATTGTGGCTCTTGCCCAGGGGCATACCACCTCCCTGTTATAAGCAAAAGAAAAAAATGGATGTTCAAAAGGTAGTTTGCAAGAATTAAACTCAGAATTTAACAGAAGGTGTGCATTTTCCATGATAGATTATCTATTTATTTATTTATGGTACGCAATTATAATATTTCTTGTAAGTTTCAACAACAGAACTAGTTTTCCCATTTGTATCTGCATCTTTTTCCACATGTTAAAATTAGAGAATAACTTGTTCTGCATTTCTGATGCAGAAATTTAAGTTTTGTATATATATATATATATATATATATATATATATATATAAAATCTTTAATTGTTCTGGATTCCAGACAGATGGAGAGAATCAAAGAGAGAGAGAGAGAAAGGGAGAGAGTGTCTTAAACATAATATGTGCATATCTGAACCTAAAGCCATAAATGAAAACCAAACACAAGGCATGGAAGATTCAGATGAAAAGTGCAGAAAACATGTTGATATACGCTTTGTGGAATGCTATGTGGATGTGGAAATCCAAAGCATAAAAATTGGCAGGAACACCACAGCTTCACACAGTAAGAATATTTATTTGTAAAAATCAACCAGATAAGCGCTTTCATGTTGTAAAACCAATGCTTCTTCAGATCAGATAAACGCTTTCACGTTGTAAAACCAACACTTCTTCAGATCATGATCTGAAGAAGCATTGGTTTTACAACGTGAAAGGAGTTATCTGGTCCATTTTTACAAATAAATATTCATACTGTGTGAAGCTGTTGGTGTTCCTGACAATTTTTATGCTTTGGATTTTCGGTGTTTATCTGGCAGTTACCTTTATCAGTGGCTGGGACTTGGTTCTTGAGATATGGACTTGGAAAATTATAAGAAAACTGAAAATGCACAGAAGTACACATAGATAGGCATCTAACTGTACTTGTGTGTAAAGATATATGAGTACATACTGCATGTTAGATAGCCTCATATTAATAAGTTCATATGAGGATGACAATGCATGACTTGCCAGCTGTGTGCAGAAATTTACAAAACCTTCCACATTACACAGTTTATTAAGCCTGAAGGGTTTCACGTCTTTAATTTTGTATTTGCTCAGAACACCTTTTCATAAATCTTTTGCATGCATGCCTCTGGCCTACCTTACTCATATTCTCAAACTTTCATTGTTTGTTTTTCTTATCCATTGTACCCATAATGTTGTTTTCCTCTGTAATATTGTTGTCTCTATTCGTATGTATTTGTATGTCTGTTGGAGCTTTTCCCCTCGGGTCTCCACTGAAAAAGGGTAATTCTTACCCAGATGGACCAATCCGGTTAACAAATGCAAATAAATAAATAAATAAAATATATAAGAGATAGAGACAGACAGCAAGAAACGGGAGAGATAAGTGGCTTAATGCAATCTCAGACTTAACCTACTGTAATACATAGAAAGGTGACTGCTCTGTACAACTACATGTTGTAAGCCTTCTTCATTCAGCTCTTTGTCCCAGCCTGTTGTTAGTCCTCCCCTTGAATCTGCATCTTAGTCACACTACAAAACCAAACTGAAGCTGCTGTAGCCCGGGGGAATGATACACAGTTTTATTTGTTATTTTGTTGCATTAAATGTTCTGCGCTGTCCTTTGTCTCTTCTTACTGTGTTTACTAGTGATAGTTTGAGCTTTGGTAACAGGTAGGGTCTAAGTTTCTGTACTGTTCACATGGTGGATTATCACATACTATTGCTTTTCAAAAGTGTTACTTCTGATGCATACAACAAATATTTGCAGTTTAAAGTATGAAAAAATAGAAATAGTAGAAAATAGGATAGCTGTGTTAACGATTATTTTTGCATTGCAGACCATGTTACTCTGAATAAATTGTAGCAGCTTTTTCATTTGTGTGTTGGTAGCAGCTGAAGAGCAGATTGATATATTAATTGATATCTATATCATCATTCACTTTAGGTGCTCTCAGGCCTTCTTATTAAAGGGAACAGGGATTGAAATATACCTGGGAAGCAGGTTTTAATGCTATAAATGTATCTGAAGCAAGTATTTGATATCATTGAAGTTGAACTACAATGAATTGAAGGTGTTTGTGTGGAGAAACTGCATAACTGAACTTACTGTCTTCATTAGTGTCTCCCCTCCAAACCATATTGCTGATCAGTGGTATTAATCAATATTTGACCTGTTGGGATGGTGCATGTTTTCTTGGTGTTTGTTTTTTTCCTCCCCATTTCCTCAAACTCCCACTCTTTCACTTAGATAAATAGAGTGGCATTAACTGGTGTCACCCTTAACCTATTATCTTATTAAACTGAGATAGTGATAGGTATAACCTACTTCACTCCTTTAACTTGCAAGTTGTTGCCTGTTAATTTAGTTGGTGCTTCCTACCCATTCCAAAAACATAATTATGTTTTTAAGGCTTATAGTATTAATGTAGCCCATTAGTGATATTATTTTATTGGAAGCATTCTCCTGTACCTGTACAATAATAGCAAAATCATCTTTTTATGTTTACATGTATTTGTCTTTTTTTTTTAAGTTTTTGTGGTCCCCTTGGAGCTCATTGATACTGGCATTGCCTCCAGTGCTCCACATCCTTGCCAGATCTAGCAGCGTTCTCCTAACCTCCCTCCCCAACTCATCCAAGTATTGTTGGGGATGGTCGTGGACCTTATGGTCATCCTGGGGGCTCAGCCATCTGTGTTTCTGTTTGGTGGAAAGGGGGTTATTTTATATGCCCTACCTACTTTTCCCTTTCCCTGCCCCTCATATTCATTGGTTGTGTCCAAGACTGACTCCCCTCTTTGGTCCATGCCTTCCTTAGGGTGCATCCCCAATGAGAATGCACCTCTTAGTACAAGCACTCCCAACCCCACTGCTGGTTTGTCAGTCGAACGGGACAGTAATTGAACCTGGGTCATCTGGGCCGAAGTTAGGGCTTTATCCCTCTACATCACTTGATCAGCAAGTTTACATGCATCTCCTAAGCTAACTAAAGCTATTTGGTAAACTTTAGCCTAAAGTCTAGTTATCCTTGCTTTATTCTGCCCTGAGGTCTCCAGCTTAAGCTGTTGGCCTTATGGTGCTGCTTGTTGATATGATCACAAGGACCCTCAACAGTCTGTGTGGTTCTACATTAGATAAAAGCCATTAAGTAATGTGAGATAAGGTAACTCGCATCCCTAAAGGATTAATGCTGCTTTTTCTACTCGTGTGGCTTGTAAATGAATTCTGCATAAGATCGAATGAAAATGAATGGGTTATGGGTGAAAATGAATTTCCAAGACATAACTGTTTACCTCATGTAACTTGAGTGGTGGCATGACTGGTTATAAACTAGTGTTTCTTATCCTCAAAGGTACCTTAAAAAAGAACCATTTAAGATAGAAATATCCATAGGGTGGTAAAGTGTTTGCTGCCTCACTGTGTTTGGATCTCCAGTTTTGTTCTTGTACCTTATATGCAGAGTCTGCATGTGCAGCCTTTGCCTGTGGAGATTATTTGTCAGGTGCTCTGGTTTCCTCCTGCACCCAGCATATATGCCACAGGTGAACTGGCATTCCACTAAATTGGTTAGAGTTTCATGTGGTGTGTGTGTGTGTGTGTGTGTGTGTGTGTCTGTGTGTGTGTGTGTGTGTGTGTGTGTGTGTGTGTGTGTGTGTGTGTGTGTGTGTGTGTGTGTGTGTGTGTGTGTGTGTGTGTGTGTGTGTGTGTGCGTGTGTGTGCGTGTGTGTGTGTGTCTGTGTCTGTGTGTGTGTGTGTGTGTGTGTGTGTGTGTATTTTGTTTAGGGCTTGTACCCTGCTCGTGATTAGTTTGTCTGCCTTGTGTCCATTGAGTTAGGACAGGGTCCAACTTCACCTGGATCCTGGAACAGATTTAGCAGGTAATTAGAAAAATAAAATCAATGATAAAAAAAGCTGAAAATAAAAATAAAAATTAAAAATAAGATAAAAAATGTTGTATTATTTTGCCTCTTCCTAAGACTCCCTCCCTAAACTCATTGTACGATTATCAGATTGAAGCGAATGTTTCTTCCGTTCTCAAGAGATCTGAAAAATAAATATACTCAGGTCTTGGATTATGTGGGAAAATATGGATTGCTTTCCAGCGTACAGAATCATTTTTGAAAGAGGTTTATCAGTATGACAGACATTGACAGTATTAGAGAACCTACATATAACAGCTTGAATAAATGGATGCTGATGGATGACATATTTCAGACACGACGGGTGCTTTTGTAACATTGATCATACATTATTGCAAATGTTTCCCCTATAATAAACTAAGACATGATCAGTCAGGAAGCAGTTGCTTAAATACAGCTGAGTAAGAAAACAAATTCCTGTAACACTACTTGCACTGGTCAAGCTGTGCTTTTACAGGAGGCATGACCTCCTCTTGTCCCTATTAGGGTTTTCTGTCACACTCTAACTCACTAAATCCATTATCACATAATAGTGAGGACAGAAAAACAGAAAAATACTGGGGTTTCACCTGCACAATGATACTGCAATTGCATACATAACAATAGCAAATATTATTGAGAAAGTCAAGGAATAATAACATTGAATAAATTTCTTTGGGAAGTTAAAACCCAACCAAATTCCACTCAATGACTGATAGTAAAGCAATGACAAACTCAAAAAAGTTAAAATTTGGAGATTGCTCTGTAGAGTGGTTTCAGGATGATTTTTCTTGATGTTAACGTCAATTAATTTTAAGTGGATCTATTCAAAATAGGCACTTTCAAATCTGTTGCATCAGACGGCATAGTAGTGGACCCAGTTATATTCTATTTATCAGTTCACACAAAATCTTTCCTCATATTCATATTACACTGCATGCCAAAGATTTAATTTTGTTAAAATCTGGAAAGGTTTCTGTAGTCCTCCAAAACAATATTCAAACAGACTTTAGGCATTTATAAATTCCAGGCTGAGTCTAGAGTAAACAACGTACTTATTTATGCTGCTCAAAATTTACTACAAGTTAGCTGGTGTCCCTAAAGCCAAAAAAGTTTACAGCATTATCTTCTTATTCCTATTCTTACACTCTTCCTACATTATTTAAATTATAATACATTTTACCATTTTACAGAGACACCACTGGCTTTTATTATGAAAGTCCAAGTGGCTGTCAATCCTTTGTACATGGATTACTGTCATAACTCCACTCCCACTGCACATAACCTAATAATCAAATCCTATCACTACCCACAGAGATTTCAGAATCTGGACTTACATTTGGATTTGTGGTCTTTGGGGGGGTGCTTTTCTGAGACTGGGCAATTTGGAATCTCCTTCTACAATAAAGAAAGAAAAGAGTTATGCTAGCAATAGAGAAAAGTTGGTTGATTACCTAGCCACTGAAGTCTGAGTGCTTTGGATACACAGGTTTCTCATTTATTTAGTGCGTTCGTTAAGTCTGAGTGCTTTGGATACACAGGTTTCTTATTTATTTAGTGCGTTCATTAACAGTCAATCTTGTTATGACTTTTTTAGTCATGTCTTTTGAAACTGTATGTACAAAATAAATTGCTTCAGTCCATTATCTGCAGATTCACAGTATTTTATCTTTTGTCTTGTTGTAACAAAAGTAGGTATTGTTGCTGTCACCTTTGTAACAGTTGAAAAGGGTTTGATGATCAGTCCACCTAACTTGTCAACAACTAATTAAACCATACACTGTATAATATGGAAGTAATGCATATACCACAGTGAATATAGGACAGACCTTTTTGTATGGCTAAACCCACAAATATTACTGATGAACATAGCACTGCATTTATCTTTTCCCAATGAGACACACACAAACAACACTCCACAGAATTCAGAGACAGACATAAATTAACAGTTTACTATAAAATGACTGCTTTCTGTTACACATTCAAACATAACTAGGGGCAACACAGTTATAGGTGAGGGACACATGGTTTTACTAGTAGGCAAGGCATTTGACTACTGTGACGATACCACAGCTAGCTGGAATTCTGTAAATAATATATGTCATTTGTGAATGTCAAACTGATTTATACAAGATGCTTGTGTTGCAAATGTATTTTAACTGTACTTCATGTGTATATCAAACTGATTTACACAGATGTTTGTGTTGAAAATGTATTTGCAAAGTGCTTGTGTTTAAAATGTATAAACAGTGTGCCCTACTGGAGAGAACATAAATGTACATGCATATTGTAACTGTTTAAATGTATATGGTTTAATAGAGGAAACTGGAAGACAGGAGGTTAACCTCAGTCCAGCAAACTTTAAAATATATCTGAAATTAAATCACTTTATGGGCTAGGTCATAAAGATGCTATCTCACAGGTTTCAATGCAGCCAGAGTCACAAAGTTTGTACTAGGAAGCTTTCTGCGTTGTCTTTGGGGTGAAATAATTGCTACTCTGTAAGTGTGGAGGTATGAAATTGTTTTTTTGACTTCCAGCATTTGCCACAGATCTAAGGAAAAGCCCTTGTGTGTGTATTTTTCAGGTAGGTGCTAAATCCTGCCAGCTTACAGCAATGGGGGTTTGCATGGGAACTAGAAGTCAGATGACCAGTGATGTCACTCTGCAAGCTATCCCAGAAGTAATATTTTAGATATTATTTTGAGAAGTGTCTTAGTGAGACAGAGGATTCTGTTTGGGGCCTGACTAAAGAGACTGCTCACATATTTCATCTTGCCTTGCTCATGTAAGTTATTATGGAATAGTATAGTTCTCTTAGATTCAGTCAGGAATATATAGAAGCTTAGTTTAGATATTGTTTTTCTTTATTTATCTGAGTCTGTTCTTCAATGTTATTTTAAATATTTCCTTTGATTTTGAACTCTGATGTCACAGTAAATAGGTATTTAGTATGGTTCTCATTTTTTATTATTTATTATTAAATATATTTAAACCTTTCATTGTGGCTGATCTTTGTAGAGATATCTATGTTTTGAGAGTATTTGCATATTTATTTGGTGACACTGTGTGGGCCACTCATAATAGCCTTGCTCTTGGTCAAACTACCATTTGTATTAGTATTAATATTACACAGTAAAATTGGACACCTTTTGTTAAGGGCCTTAAAGTAGCTGGCAAGGGGTTCTGATAGCAGTGATAACTACCTTATAGTTTGGGCAAAAGGGGGCATAGCTAATAAACCTGTGCCAGCCTTTCCCAGGTGTGTGTGTGTGTGTGTGTGTGTGTGTGTGTGTGTGTGTGTGTGTGTGTGTGTGTGTGTGTGTGTGTAAATCAAATCTCAAAGAGTGTGTCTGTCAGCTACATGGGCAGGGACATGAAGCACTGGTTGGACAGAGAAAGTGTTGGAGGACTTGGCTTGGAACCCTGGCTAAGGACTGAACTCTACAGCTGTGCCAGTGGGGAGTCTTACTGGTGATATGGAGAAAGAGAGAGGAACAAATCCCTGGACTTACTGTAGTTCCTGTGTTCTCTTAAGGACAGTTATGCTTGATTGTGCTTGACGCAGAGAGCTACATCTGGAGATACTGTGTGTGTACCTGTTATCCTCCCAGTGAACATTCCCCATAGGTGCGAGTGGTGAGGACTGAGGCTCCTTGATTACTGGCTCAGAGGTGGGGCACCGCATCTACAAAAAAAAAATCTCATGCTTCTGGCAAGCTACAGGCACAATGTTTCCATTCTAATTGAAATTAGCTAGTAGTTAATGAATAACACAAATGCATGGTAAATGACCTTCCTTATCTTAATAGTGTTAACCAATAACATTCATATGCTGAAAGAACATCTACAAAGTCCATAACATGAATCACATGCAGGTCATTTGAGACTGTCTCATACCCAAATCAGGAATCAAATTATGATTATTCCTTTTCACACAGGCTGCAACCATAGCTCGTTATTGGCTTTACTCAAGAATTCTGGACAAAGCTAAAAATAATGACGGGAACAAAGACCTACAATCGGGTACATTTTTATTTTAAACATTCTGACTCACTTGAAGAATAGTTAATATAGCAGCTGATTTTGTATCAATATACATTTTCTGAAGAATAAGAAATATGGCACTCTATTGTCTGTCATCATTGACTGACAATAGTCCTCAGTGATTTAGCAGAAAATCAGACATTTTACGAGAGACAGGGCAAAATATTAGGCAAAAATCAGCAACAGTTAAAAGGTATGGTTGTAGAAGAAATATAAATTACACTATATATATATATATATATATATATATATATATATATATATATATATATATAGATATAGATATACACATATATCACATATAAACCACCTTGTTATTAACCATGTTGGCATATCCTGATAAAAGACTCAGAGTGCATTTTTACAAACAAAACAAAAATGACATAGAAAAGGGTATAACAGTGCTACTAGTGAATTCCTCTAAGGAATTTGAAATTTCTCAGTATATCATATTCAGAAAGCTTAGGGGTTTAAGAATTAGCAGTGCCAAGCTATTATGGCTATCATACCTCTCAACCTCTTAAAGCAAGAAATCTGGACAAAGCCTAAAATAATGGTGGGACAAAGGCCCAAAATACGGGCATATTATAAATATTGTACTTATAAACTTAGAAAGCTGATAGAATAACAGGATTTGTGTTAGCATGTATGTTTTGAAGACTGTGAAGTCTGAAACTCATGTATATGTCATTGTTTGGTTTTTATTTAATGCATTCAGTCCTCTGTGATTTGCTAGAAAAACACAGATTTTATGAGGAACAGACAAATATTTGAGGCAAAAATCAGTTGTGAGGTATGATGGCCATCAGTCAAAGCAGCAACTAGAATACAGTGGCTGTCACTCAAAAAACTCTCTGCACTGGTCAAGAACTGAGATACCATTGGCTCTGTGCTGGAAGTTTTGCTTTTCAAAATCCACATAAAATTGCATGATGGTGGTGGGGCTGTATAAACGTCAGTGCCTGTGGTTTACAGCTGAACATAAAGGAAACAAAATGTTTGGAAGCACCAAATTAGGAAGCAGTTAAAGTCTCACCTGAAGACTACACTGAAGTAGCCCACTAATCCAGGTATACTAAAGTTAATCCTGACCAAGACATGTAGTGCTTAAACTGTGTGCATTCAATCATTCGATGACATTAAATACATACATCATGCATACAAAGGTTTAGCTCTTCTACAGGATCAAGCATTATCTGACACCTTGTGCTGCTACATATTTTGGGGCACCTGTTGTAATTCTGAAGTCCATAATTGTAAAATTCAGAACAGTGGGACTATAACTGTGAATAGCTAGGAATATATATATATATATATATATATATATATATATATATATATATATATATATGTAGTTTTATTGGCCATTTTGGGTTAATTCCAAACTCCTTGATCTCTCTCTCTCTCTTAAAACCCTGCAGCCGTGTGGTTTTGGCATCTTTCCAGGCTTGATAGCTGTTGCTGAAGCACCTACCAAGAGGAGAAAACGCTGAGAGAAGAAATGAGCCACTTTTGAGATTTTAAGTATTTTCTTCTGATTTATTTCTTAGAAAAACTGCATTGCCGCCTACGTTTCGGCGTTTTCTTGCTTGCAAAAGTTGATATCTGTGTTAGAAACAGTATTTAGAACATACCTAGAGCCTATTTATTGCATTTTTTGTGTTGTACTTAATTTAAAATCGTTTTTTCTTAAAATTGCATTTTACCTGCCTCTGACCTAGCACACACGTGTTGGGGTCATTTATTGCACTGTTCTGACTAGTTTGCTACTTGTGTGTCTCTGCTATCCTTAAACAAAAACAAAAAAAAAAAAATCTTGCTATTTTCCCACTTTCTATAATTTAAAAAAAGTTCAGTTACAGAGTTGCTGTTCTGAACTGTTTGTAAGTTTCTTGGAGGCCAATGCTTACTTGAGCTAAAGGGAAGTCTCTGTATTCACCAGTGGCAGTGGTTAACACTGAGCAGCCTGCCTGTCCCTGTAGGAGTGGTTACTGCCTAGAAACTGTAGTTTTATTGGCCATTTTGGGTCAATTCCAAACTCCTTGATCTCTCTCTCTTAAAACCCTGCAACTCTCTTTTTGTGCGGTCTTGCGCACAGAGCAGCGTCGGGCAGCGCCGGTTAGCTGGGGTATACTATTCCTGGCTCCACAAAGTCTGCGCTGCAAATTTTCCCTTAGAAATAGGCAAGCCTCAACTCAAGTGCTTCAGATCAACTGCTCTTATTGCAGCACTTGCATTACCCAAATCAGCACTTGTCCAAATCTCCTAGACAGCACCATTATTTTCCAAATCTCCTAGACAGCACTATTATAATACAGCATAAAACCCTCAATTGTCCGCAAGACAAGTGAAATTTACTTTTCCAAGCATGTCCAGATGTCAGCTTCAGGTGTACTCTCCAGTTCATCTGGTGGAATTGGGTATCCTGAGGCAATGTCACAACTGCCTCATGTATACAGACAACCCTCTCCTCTTACCTCTAGACACAAACACTTGTGAGAGATGCAAATACACAGCCAGACTGGAGGCTAAGCGCACTCAACCCATGACTGTAACAGACAGTCAAGAGGAGAAGAGACACACTAGCATCACACCACCAGTCACACATGGATCTACAAAACAAGCACTGGCAAAACATACACATAAATACACAAAAACATATTCGGAGGCACTAGGTACCAATCTGAAAAAGAAACAGGGCCCTCCAAAGCAGACAAGCAAGAAACCTGCTCCTCCAAACACAAGCCAGAAAACACATAATTCACCTCAGCAGTGTGCCTCATGACAGCCCCTAAGGCAAAACACCATACCCAACACACTAGTAATAGGAGACTCTACAGTAAGGCACACAGATGTTCCACTCACCAGGCTGAACAAGGAGAAGGTTACTGTCAGCTGCCTGTCGGGTGCTAGGATCCGCCACATAACACAGGCACTTAGGTCACTCCAGAACAAGTACAAGTATGACGCTGTCATTGTACATGTTGGTGTGAATGATCTAAGACGTACCTCCCTGGACTACATGAAAAGAGACATTGAGAAGCTCTCTGATCATGAGGCCCAAGCTGGTATGACCCTGACCTTGAGTAGCATACTACCTTCACCTAGAATGATACCACAATACAAAGACAAAATGATCAATTTCAACAATTGGCTAAGCTTCTGGTGTCATTCTAAGGGGATCCAGTGTCTGTCTGCCTGGGATGACACGATAGACAAGCCTCGCTGTTTCACCAGAAATGGTTTGCATTTGTCACCCCTAGGCTTTCGAATACTAGCCAAGGCTCTTGCCATCCCCATAGTGCCTTTTTTAGGCAAGGCTCAAAGGACAAACCAACCACCGTAACCAGCACAGGTAACCAAAAACTAAGGGTAATGCTACTCAATGCCAGAAGTCTCAACCTCAAAATGCACACACTCGAGGCACTCCTCAGTATGGAGAAAATCGATGTTTGTGCAGTGACGGAAACCTGGTTCAAGGCTCCAGAGAGCACCCCAGCACTACCAGGTTACAATTCATATCATACCTTCCGGCCTCAGTTACCGGATCGCAGTACAAAGGGCGGAGGTGTATCCATATTCATCAAGGATACCCACATCTCCAGGTTAGTGGCGCAGCATGATGCCTCAGAGATCATCCATGCTCAACTATCAGCAGGCAAAACCACATTTCAAGTCTTAACCTGTTATAGATCACCCACCATGTCCCAAAATGCTCACTCAGTATTCCTTGAGGCATTGAAAAATATAAAGGTCCTACCCAACACCATAATTTTGGGTGATTTCAACTACCCTGGTATAGACTGGGTGAACTACCAAAGTTCTAACTCCTATGCCCAGCGGTTCATAGAATTTATAAATTCAAATGCCCTTGAACAACTGGTATGTTCTCTCACTAGAGGGGACAACATATTGGATTTAGTCATCACAAATATGGGCGCCCATTGTACCACACTCGTTATTACTCCCTCTCTGGTCAGATCAGACCACAAACTGATAACCCTGGACATCCTCACCCCTCCACCTCCCCCAGTCACAGAAACCATCGTAAAAAACCTTTCCAAAGCAAACTTCAAACTACTTGGGTCAAAAGTGGAAAGCTTCACTATTCCCTTGCAGAAGGATAATGATATCCAGGATGCGGAATCCTACACCAAGGCACTTTATATACATCTTCAGGATTGCATGGACCATGCTATCCCAAATAAAACCAAGACTCCTTCCTCAAGCAAGAAGAAACCAGTCTGGTGGACCCCGGCCATAAGCAAACTATACAATAAAAGAAGGAGACTTATACAAAAAAAGGACAAATCTCAAGTAGAAAAATCATCCCTGATCAGCATTAGTAAGAAATTGAGGGCCCTCATCAAGTCAACTAAAGCCAGTTTCGAAAAGAAAGTTGCCAAGGATGCCAAGGATAACCATAAGGCCTTCTATGGTTACATCAAAAACCTAAATGGCAATGCTCAGGTCTGTTCTGAGCTAGTACAAAATGGAACAAAATACACTGACCCCACTGACATTGCCAACATCTTGGCTAACAGGTTCAGTGCAAATCCCCCCCCCCCTCACCACCTGCAGGGCCTATTATTATTCCATTGAGTGTAACTCCAATTATTACTGATACGTTGGTTAATAAGGCTCTATCTAAAGCTAAAAACACTGCCTCCATGGGACTAGATGGTGTCCCGGGCTGTGTCATACGCGAGCTCCAAAATGAATTAACCCCGCATCTGAATACCCTGTTCAGTCTCAGCCTCTCGACAGGATATGTGCCCATAGAATGGCGCACAGCAATGGTGGTTCCGCTGCACAAGGGTGGGCCCACAACCGACCCTGGGAACTACCGACCAATAAGCCTGACCAGTCTGATCTGTAAGGCAATGGAGCGAATCATTATGGAACTCATAAATGGAGTGATTGGGAACCTCCAAACACTTGACCCCACACAGTTCGGCTTCGTCAAGGGCAGATCATGCCTCCTGAACCTGGCGGACTTCTTTGAGACAGTTGCTCAGGCTATAGATAAGGGAAAGGAGGTACACATGGCTTACCTTGACCTTGCTAAAGCATTTGACACCATTCCCCATTTGGGTATTATTGATAAACTCACCAACCTGGGCATAAACCCTTACGTCACAAGATGGATCGCAAACTGGTTCTCAGACAGATCCCACAAAGTAAGAGTAGTGGGATCTATGTCCGAATCCAGACCAGTAACAAGCGGTGTGCCTCAGGGCTCTGTCCTGGGGCCCCTCCTGTTTGGCATATGCTTCTCAGAAGTACAGGCAAGCACTGATGGGCTGTTGCTGACCAAATTTGCGGACGACTGCAAACTGGGTGCTATAATAGAGTCTCCAGCCGACATGGATATCCTCCAGAAAGGGGCTTAATGAGACTGATGCATGTTGTCAAAGCCATGGTCTCAAGCTAAATGCTAAAAAATGCGTAGTAATCCCCTTTGGAAAAAACAGAGTACCAGCGGACTACCACATAGGAGGTAACCCCCTGAAATCTGAAGAAGTAATAAGGGATCTAGGGACCGAAGTAGATAGTCAGCTTTCCTTTGATAACCATGTTGCCAAGGTGGTTAGAAAATCCTTCTGTGTGACCCATCTGATCACAAAAGGGTTCGCATCAAGATCTAAGGATGTAGTGGTGCCCCTCTACTCTTCCCTCATCAGACCCATTATTGAGTACAATGCACCAATTGGAATGTACCTGGCTAGACATCTCCAGCAGCTGGAGAGACCACAGAGGTACCTCACTAAGAGGATTACTGGCCTCAAACAGTTGCCCTATGCAGCACGATTGAAAAAACTAAGGCTTTTCTCTGTTGCATACCGTCTTCTCAGAGGCGATCTCTGTCTAACATACAGAGCCATGTCCAACCCAGAACTGTTGAACATGCTCCATCTTAGCAAAACCAAATCTACTCAAGCTACATGCTCTAGGGATATAAACCTCAGCACAACAATGAATAGAACATGCTGGAGGGATAGATTCCATTCGCAAAGACTTCCCTTGCTATGGAACAAGGTCCCGATCTACATAAGACAGAGCCCCTCACTATCACTCTTCAAGAGGAACCTTGACGAGTGGATGGGTAACAGAAAGTTCACACCAGGGATCATACCAACAGCTCTACTAGATAGGGGCCAAGGGTACTAGCTGCTACATCAAGGGCCTAGGGAACTAACCAAAGGGGCGGTGAATACCACACAATGTGGCTGGGCTAATATATGCCTTCGGGCAGATAGCCAGTACCTACCTATGAACATATATATATATATATATATATATATATATATATATATATATATATATATACATACATATCTATATATATATATATATATATATATATATACACACACACATATATACATATATATATATATATATATATATATACATATACATACACACACACACACACACACACACACACACACACACACACACACACACACACACACTAAATCTCTGACTGTAGTGCCTCAGAGTATTACACCCTACTTTGAGTACACTGATTTCAGAGGTAGTATATAAGTAGCAGTGGTATGAGGGTACAACTTTCCCTACGTTACGGGGTGCAGTAGATGAAGGGCTTTAACACTGTAAGAATGACTTTTGAAATCTACTATTTCTCTGTGTGACTCATATATTTATTTTTTTGAAATATCTGGAACCTGAGCTACCACCAACTCAAGCAGATGGGGCCTTGGTTTAACATCTCATCCAAAGGATGACACACTTAAGAGCACAGCACCCCCCTTATGCTGCACTGCTTTGTCAGTAATCAGTCTACCTGCTGTGGTAATAGAACCCACAGCCTTCCATACCAAAGGCAAGTGTGCTACTTGTTGCACCACTGATACTGCTAAGTATGCCTCTCAACCTCTTAGGGCAAGAAATCTGGACAAAGCCATAAGCAATAGGGGACAAAGGCCAAAAAATAGGGACAATTTTTAAATATCATTCTTACAAATGTAGAAAGTTGATAGAATAACAGGCTTTATATTAGCATTAATGTCCTAAATGATATGAAGTCTGAAACTGAAATGTCTGTCATTACTTTCTGACTTCAATACTCAATGCTTTGCTGATGATTTGCCAGGAAACCAAAATTTTATGAGGAAAAGATCAAAAATATGAGGCAAAAATCTGGATATTCTGTGAAAATATGTACTGTTTAGTGGTATGCTGCTAAGACACTGATGTGAAATGTGTAGAAAATTATTACATGTTTAAAACCAAACTAAAGAAAAAAAACAGTGTCCATAATCACATGAAGTTCCACTGTATCAGAATGACAAAGCACTATTTCAAAAGTATTCACATGATAATTTTAAAACGGATGTTACAAAAATTTCCTTTAAGTAATCTGATCAGTAGGTACCTTAATGTAAGACAAGGGACCAAAGTGTTCTCACAGTAATGCTTTGTTTAAAGCATTGCAATGAAGATGAGTAAATATTACACAATACATAGAAATATGTGTATTATTTGTACTTGTAGGAGAGTGATTGCTGGTGATGGTGGGACTGTATACACTTTGACGTCTGTGATTTAAAGCATAAGCTTTAATTGTAAAGGAGTAATTAGTGCACTATAGATGTGGTCGTGCTTCACTAGATAGTACTTCTCAACTGCCACACATTATGATGCAGAGTACAGAAAGCCAAAGTGAGGGGCAGCTGTACACATACTTATCAACTGTCCGGATTTTCGCAGAATGTCCGGATTTTTGCCTCATATTTTTTGGTGTATTCCTCACAAAATTTGTGTTTTTTCTGGCAAATCACTGGGATGATCTGAAGACTGAGGTCACTAAACAATGACATACCTTTGAGTTTCAGACTTCAAATCCATCAGAAAATGTATGTTAAAACAAAGCATGTTACTCTAGCAACTTTCTAAGTTTATAAGAGCAATATTTAAAATCTGACCCTATTTTTGGGCCTTTGTCCCCCCGTTTTGTTCATAGGTTCATAGGTTCATAGGTTGGTACTAGGCTATCAGCCCTAGGGCCTATACAAGCCTAGCCATAACAATTCCCTGGCTATTTCTTCCCACATTATTTACTTTCCTGGACCCCTGTCTAGCAGGGCGACTGACGTGATTCCTGGGGTGAATTTCCTTTCTCCCATCCAATCATCAAGGTTCCTCTTGAAGAGGTCCAAAGAGGCACTCTGCTTGACATGTATGGGCAATCTATTCCAGAGTCTGGGGAGTCTCTGGGTCAGGAACCTATCCCTCCAGCATGTTTTGTTTATTGTGATGACAAGGTTTAGATCCCTGGAGCGTGTAGCTCTGAGGGATTGGGATTTCTTTAAGTGTAGCATGTCCAACAGCTCTGGGTTTGACATGGCCTTGTATGTTAAGCAGAGATCGCCTCTGAGTAGACGATATGCGACAGAGTATAGCTGGAGTTTTTTAAGGCGGTCAGCGTAAGGCATCTGCTTTAGGCCTGTGATTCTTTTAGTGAGGTATTTCTGAGGCCTTTCCAGTTGTTGCAGATGTCTTGAGAGGTACATACCAAATGGGGCGTTGTATTCTACAATGGGTCTAATGAGGGATGAGTACAGTAGGACAATGACCTCCTTTTTTCTGGATGAAAAGCCCTTCGTGATGAGGTGTGCCACATAGAAGGATTTCCTGACTGTTGTGGCGATGTGGTTATCGAAGGTGAGACCACTGTCCACCTGTGTCCCTAAGTCTCTTATCACACTTTCTGTGTTTAGTGTACTGCCACCTATATGGTAATTCATGGATACATGTTTTTCCCAAAGGGATAACAATACATTTCTTGGCATTGAGCTTGAGCCCATGGCTCTGGCACCAAGCATCTGTTTCTGTAAGGCCCTTTTGTAGAGTATCCACATCATTTGGGGATTCAATAATGGCTCCCAGTTTGCAGTCATCTGCAAACTTTGTTAGCCAGAGTCCCTTAGAGTTGACCTGTACTTCAGAGAAGTAGATGCCAAACAAGAGCGGCCCCAGGACTGAACCCTGAGGTACTCCACTTGTCACTTGTCTGGAGCTGGATTTGGAGTCGGCTACTTTTACAGTGTGGGTTCTATCAGTAAGCCATTTAGCAACCCATTGGGTGACATAGGGATTAATGCCCAACTTAGTAAGTTTATCTATGATTACAGAGTGGGGGATGGTGTCAAAGGCCTTGGCAAGGTCTAGATAGGCTGTGTGGACCACCTTACCCTTGTCCATGGCTCTGGAGACTGATTCAAAGAAGTCAATCAGGTTCAGGAGACAAGATCGGCCCTTCACAAAGCCAAACTGGGTGGGGTCCAGTGTTTGAAGGTTGCCAATGTCTTTGTTTATAAGTTCCATGATAATACGCTCCATGGCCTTGCAGATAAGGCTTGTCAGACTGATGGGACGGTAGTTTCCGGGATCCAAGGTGGATCGCCCCTTGTGGATTGGGATAACTGTAGCTCTGCGCCACTCAGTGGGCATGAAACCTGAGGTGAGGCTATGATTAAACATGACACTTAGGTGAGGTGCCAGTTCATATTGTAGTTCATGTAGTACACAGCCGGGATGTCATCTGGTCCCATGGATGCTGTATTCTTGGCTTTAGAGAGTGCGTTTTGTACCTGTGTGGCCGTTATTACTGGAATTTGGCAATCTTCCGGTATTGAGATGGGCCATTTAGGGGGTGAGAGGGGGTGAAGTTGGCACTGAATCGATCTGCCAGGATATTGGCAATATCCTTTGGATCAGTATATTTAATGCCATTCTGTTTTAGCTCAGAGCAGATCTGAGCATTGCCATTTAGATTCTTGACATAGTTATAAAATGCTTTGTGGTTGTCTTTGGAATCTTTGGCAATTTTATTTTCTTAACTAGCTTTGGAGGATTTTATGAGGCATCTCAGTTTCTTACTGAGGCTAGTAAGGGAGTTTTTTGCATCCTGGGATTTTCCTCTTTTCCGCAAAAGTTTCTTCCTTTTGTTGTAAAGTTTGTTTATGGCAGGGGACCACCAGATTGGCTTCTTTTTTTTGGATGAGAGCATTTTGGTTCTATTTGGGATGGCACGATTCATGCATGAGTGGATGTGCTCGTACAGTGCCTTAGTGTAGGATTCAGCAGTTGAACTTTCAGTTCCCGTTTGCATGGGTGTTATGAACTTTGTCACTTCTGACTTGAGTAGCATGAAATTGGCTTTGGAGAAGTTTTTTATGGTGGTTTCTTTACTGGGGGGTGGGGGTGGGATGTGGATGTTAAGGGTGATTAGCTTATGGTCAGACCTGACTAACAAGGGGGTGACCATAGGTATGGAGCATTGATTTCCCATGTTGGTAATGACCAGGTCTAGGATATTGGAGCCCCTGGTGGGACTATGGATTAATTGATCCAGGGCATTGGAATTTATGAATTCCAAGAACCGTTGCGCAAAGGTGTTGGGACATGAGTAGTTTTCCCAGTTAATGGCAGGGTAGTTAAAATCACCCAGTATTAGGGTGTTTGGTTCTATCTTAATATTTTCCAGTATGTTTAGAAAGGTGTAGTGAGAATCTTGGGGTATGGTGGGGGATCTGTAGCAAGCTACAATTTGTCAGGCTTTGTCCTGATTTCTTGCACTAAGACATTGAGAGGTATGGCTGTACAAGAACTGGCTGCAGCCACTGGCTACTTACTGTTGACCTGACATCATTTTCCAGTGGAAGTTTAGGATGCACATTTATAGTAACTCAGCTGTGTAAGACAAACTTGAAAAATAATTTAATCAAGAATAGTAAATCAGCTGATGTTTATTTTCATCTGCCTATGTTTAAAATTCCTTAATATTCACATTCTTATGTATATAAATATATATATATATATATATATATATATATATATATATATATATATGTATTGTCATATGTACAAACACATGATCTGAGCTTTCACTATATTTGCTCATATCTAAATTGCTCATACTGGAAAAGTACACTCCCATGTCCCCATGAGTATGTCTTCAATCGACACAAATTCAGCAAATTCAGTAGACTTCTACAAAAAACACTAAAAATGTAAACTAAAAAATACACAAAGAAGCACTCACAATAAATAAACAAAGAAACAAACATCAAAACACCAAAATTAAAGCATCTTTTTTCCAGGGTGTTACATTTTCCCTGTACCTCCACTCCTTATGATGTATAGTAACTCGAAGATTACACAAACATGGAGAAAGAGTAAACTGTCCTTGAAAGAGTACATTTCTGTTCTACTCTCTCCAACCAACAATGATCTCTACAATGACCCTGAATAAAACAATGTTCAGATTGGTAGAGTCAGGAAAGGAAAGTAGTGCAAATATACTTTTGAGGGAATACACCTCAAAAAACTGCAATCTGAAGATACTGGATAAAATGAAAGTTGAATTGCAAAACATAATTTTTTATAACACATAGAAGCAAATTAAATAATTTCAACCTACGCTGGCATCTCCACATTTTGTTCCAGTTTTCACAAGTCCTGGATCTACAATATCTGATGCTTCGCTTGCTTGGTAAACATAGGTACCACGGCACTTTATTTTCCGACCCTCCAGTGGAATATGTGTATCAATTGAAACTGCATTCCTCTCTTTGGGTTTGTCTGCCAAACTCTGACACTGTATCTTTCCACATTTGACATCCCTGTTTCCGGAACACAAGATAAAAGAGGCAGAGTAAGGATATTCCATGGAATAGACATTCAAAGCATAATGAACACAATACCATCAGATTCATTTTTAAGTATGTGAAGGGACAAATTTAAAACTGTAGAGAAATATCTAGAGAGTGACATGGCAAAGTGTTATAATAGTGATTTATCCAAGAATTATGCCAGCAAAATGGAGGGTATAGTATAGTGGCCTTGGAATAAGAACACATTTTGGCCAAGTTAAATAATTAGAGAAAGCTGGATGGTGCCTCTTTTGATATTTAATCTCACAATACCATCCATTCCCCCATAACTATCACATTTTAATTACACAACTAATATGTTTTGTAAAAAATGGATCAGTTATATGTTACGGTTAGTTTTTTGCTGAGCTGTTGCTTCCTGTACTTTTCTAGTAGAAAGTGTCTCACCCAAATACACATGACAGCAATTAAAAGCAGAATATTAGCATTGTTGTCCTAATGTCATAATTAATGATATTGTACATGTGTATTAACAACTCTACTCAAAACTAATTCAGTGTTATCATAAGAAACAGATGACGTGAATAACTTAATACAACCAACATTCTAGGGTATGATACACATACATACATACATACATACCTGCCTACAGATGTTTAAGTTAATCACATGTTAAAGGTTTTATATGTAGTACAACATTTAAATTATACCTTGAATTTCAAGTCCACCACAAAATAACAGTTGAAACAAAACCAAACTGATATCAAAGCAACAAAAAGAAAGTCGAACACTGTACGAAATCAACTTTAATAACAATTGTTAAGCACTTTTCGTTTAGTGCATAGACTAAACTTGTTCAGGTCTGAAGAAGTTTAGTCTATGCACTAAACGAAAAGCACTTAACAATTGTTATTAAAGTTGATTTCATACAGTGTTCGCCTTTTTTTTTTGTTGCTCCACCACAAAATAATATATGCTTTGTTTAAAGCTTGAGTTTTTGGATTTTATCATTTTATAGGGCATTTTTTCCAAGTATTAAAATTTACTCAACTAAGCCACTTTCCTTTTGTTTCTTGATTGCATTTGGTCATTGGAGACTGATTATGTTGCCTCTTAATACTGCATGGTTTAGGGTCTTATTTTCTTCAAATCTACATAGCTCATAGTTCTACCTATCAACCTTTCAGCACAAAAAAAATCTAGACAAAGACACAAATAATGGGAGGCAAAGGCCCCAAAATAGGGACAATTTTTAAGTACTGTCCCTATAATCTTAAAATGTCAACAGAATAACAGGTTTTGTATTAGCATAATTTTTCTGCAGGACATGAAGTCTGAAACTCAAATGTCTGCCACTGTTTTCTGCCTTCAGTCTTCAAAGATTTCACAGAGGACCAAAAAAATTTATGAGGAACAGACCAAAAATATGAAACAAAATCTGGATATTCTGCAGAAATCTGGACAGTTGAGAGATTTGACTGTAGATGTAATCATTAACAGTTGATTTTGTGTGTGTGTGTGTGTGTGTGTGTGTGTGTGTGTGTGTGTGTGTGTGTGTGTGTGTGTGTGTGTGTGTGCGTGTGTGTGTGTGTGTATGTGTATGTCTGTGCAGTTGCAGGACATTTATAAAAGGAGAAGGATTAAGCTGTAGGTGGACATCAATCTTCCAGCCAGATCAGGAAAGCAATTAGACTTTCCCATGTATAAGATTACTTTTCTCTCTATAGCTTGGAAACTGAAGTCTATCTATAATAGAAACCACAACCTACATCTTTCTCAGATCTCGTTAGCTGCTGCACTGAGCAGTCTTATATCCCACAATGTCAGTCAGTTGGTCACTTTTCTCATATAGCTGAAGCACTATACTTTGAAATTTTTCACTTTTCACTAAGATTAGTGGTTAGCATTGCCACCTCACAGCAAGAGGTTCTCCAGTTTGATCCTCGGCTGGGATGCCTTCTGTGCGGAGTCTGCATGTCCTCCCTGTGGTCGCGTGGGTTTCCTCCGGGTGCTCCAGTTTCCTCCCACACCCCAAAGACATGCTGTAGGTGGATTGGACACTCTAAATTGACTCTAGATGTGTGTGCATGTGTGTGCCTTCTGTGGAAGGTAGGGCGCCGGGCTGGCAACTCGACACCATAAAACTCCACTGCCAATTATGAGCGGACAGGTGATCCGCTGTGGCAATCCCTAACCAGGAAAAAGCCGAAAGAAGAAGAAGAAGACTAAGATTTCTAATTGTAGGCTTAACTAATAATTGCCTTAGCTGTTTGTCTTAATTATTCCAGGTTCATCCATGTCTAATGAAAATAATCACCAACAAATGCTCCTGTAGAATATAATGATCATGATTATATTTAACAAATGACTCCTACCAGGTGAGCTAAGAATTTTAGGACTTTTGGTGTGCATCACAAGCTCCTTACTTTAGCTGCAGGGACACCTACTTTTATGTCAATATTCAGCCTGTCACAGAAATCTATACCATCTTTAGCAACAGCTATAGAAAAGAGTAGAAACCTTACTAGTCTCGTCAGCATAAGAAACTGGTGAAAACTAAAACATGCCCAGAGATATGGTGGTTAGCACCAGACACAGGCAGACACCTAGATCTCAGTCCGTTTTGGTCATAGGGAGTGTGATTTACCCCTTCCTGACACAGGAAATTTTTTCTACTGCAATTCAATAAAGCAAATTTGGGAGAGAAAGGAAGAAGGTAAGGGAAGATGAGGACATCCATCCAATAGATGGATGGTTTGCATGAGAGAAGATCTATGACTGTAGAGTATGACTGTTGAAGGCAAGAGATTGCTTTGAATCAAAAGATTTGGCCACAGTTGTCATGACACCCCAAACCCATGTAAAAATGGGAAAGCGGGACTGATGATGGTTGTATATAATCACCATATTTGCTACCTCTGAAAGATGCAGTAAATCTCTTGCAAATAAATGTTGATTCTCACAAAAATGCATATGAGTTTTCCTTATAGACTAATCTGTTTACTGTAAAGTGTTAAGACAAATGTATATACATTTTCCCAGTAGTTTTGGTTGTCATCAGAATTTCTGAGGTCAAACTATTTGAGAGGCATTTAATCATAAAAAACATCAGCCAAGCACACTCACTGACTAGCTTAACCATCAAGAAACGCACCCTTTCGCTCATATGAATGCCTACACAAACACACACCCTTTCACTCATATGAATGCCTACACAAACACACTAATCTCACTCACCACTCCAAGTGCACTAACACAGACTCACACAAACACAAACAGAGCATGCCTTAACATGAGAGGCATCCCACAACAATGTATATGACAAACTCTGAGACTGCACTAACCTTGGAACAACTGCTGCTTGGGACTCTTGGGACTCAGAGCAAGTCACACAAACTTCCTTTCTTGCAAAACAACCTACACGTCTTCCACAACCAACATCCACTGTGATCACTAGTATCACACAAACAAGCAAACACACTTACAGACATACACATACTCACAAATACACATACCACACACACACACACACACACACACACACACACACACACACACACACACACACTCACTGTGATCACTATTATCACACAGCCATACTAAAACACAAACAGGAAAACACACTTACAGACACACACATACTCACAAATACACACACACACACACACACACACACACACACACACACACACACACACACACACACACACACAAATACAGACACACACACACACACACACACACACACACACACACACACACACACACACACACACACACACACACACACCACAAGCTCCTGATATTTGGTGAAACACCTTGCACAAAAACACACTCTCTGCTAGCACCACAGCCCACACACCACAGGATCCCAGACAAATAACACACATGTTGCAACCCTCACCTGCACACAGAGCACTCATATCCTAACACTCATTGGACCACACAGAACCAACACAAATTGCAAACACAAGAACATGTACATAACAAACCAATACATACACAAAACACATAAGCACAAATATACTATTTGATCATCTAAACACAAAAACAAAACCCACATAGAGCATGCTTTCATCTACTCACTTTCCATTACACACTCATAACAGACACCTCCACTGCTTTTAAATACTCAAGCAAACGTATTCACAGACAAGTAGAAACAGTCATACTTAAGAGCGGCATCTGTCCTATATACACACATATACTTCTCGCACAACTCACATCACCTATACTCAGAAACCTCACAACACCTACATAACAAGCTGACTGATACACTCAAATCATATACAAACCTTGTAATCTGCCCTATGTAGGTCCAAAAAATCATTATATAAGACAAATCCTCTAAATTTATCTTTGGTATGCTCTTGGAGAACATGTAAGCTCAGTAAGTATCCATATGCTACCAGAGCTGTCTTTCAGTCATTTCAGTTGGATCCAATAAATTACCTCTTGACCACCATGACACCTGACCACCAGGGTTACTATAAATAGGATAACACATTTTTGTTAATTTTGGTGAAAGTTTGGGTAGGGAAGTAATGGTGATATGTATATTTAAGCTTTTCTCTTCACTGCATTGACTACTGACACAAAGAGTTTGTTCTCATGATCCCCCAATATGCTTTTAATTTATATATATATATATATATATATATTTTACTATAAATTTCTTATGTGAACTTTAGTACCTTAAGTGAAGTTTTATGTACATCCTTAACTTTATTCATGGAAAAGCACAATACTGGTCTTGTTTGCTTATTTAAATCTATATGTTTTTTTATCAGTCATTTTTAAGTCTAAGTCCAATATTAGTATTTCCCTGTCCACAATTTTTATACTTTTTTGTGGCATAATGCTGTCCTTTATTTCTGTATCTTTGTCTTTCTGTGCTATTGTAGACTTTCTTTTGTCAGTCTCTCCTGAACTTGTTTATTTTCTGTACCTCTAATATGCTGAGACATTTACTGTTGGTATTTTCTCATTTCTTATGTTTTATTTATTCTTCAAAATGTCAATATTTAGAGTATCGCTTATTTTAGTTATAGATTTAATTTTTTTCCCAAAAATTACATATTAAAGTTTATTTTATATTTTACAGATGTTTGGTTATGTCCATTTGGTGCGGTTATATTTATATCATATGAGTTTTTATTTCATTTTATTTAATTTCATTTACTGAGTTCTGATGTTGGTATGTTTGTTTATTTTCTCTCCTCAGATGTTTCCAAACCTAATGATCCTTTACCCTGAATATCAATACTGTCTTCTATATTTCCTCATTTTCAGCTTCAGACAAACATTTTCATTTATTAAACATTCTGTATTGTCTACAGTGTCAATAATGATGCTTCTAGTCTGTTTATTTGGTGTGACAGTGACTCCTTGCGTTCTGCCTATTTCTTGATTTTCTGTATCCTCTTGCTCATATTATTATTTCCTAGTTCATCAGAGTTTCTTATTTTACCAGTGTTTCTATTTATTCTACCTACTCTTCCTCTTGATCATTTTATTTTGTTAGAGCTCAGAGCCTTAAATGAGTTGTTAAAGTTTGCATTTTGATGAAGTGGTTCTTCAAATGAGGGTATATAACCAACTTGAGTTATTACATTTCTGCATCATTTCCATTGCACCATTTACTTTCCTATCTTCAAAAAATCATATGGTAATTCTTAAATGTGCTTGTCTCTTTTTACATCAGAAGAATAATCTTATTAAGTTTTCAGTTTCTTTTAGTAAGTTTCCTTTTTTTCTTTTTTGAATATACTGGGTTTTATCTCCTTATTTATTTTAGTAGTTTTCTTAATTCCATGTTGTTTCAATTTCTTATTGTGATTTGTTTCATTATGAAATAAACAGACAACCCAGTGCTGTACCCAAGTTCTGTTTTATGTGTCACAATATAAACATCTGGAGAGATTTCTGTCTTTTGTCAAAGATTTTTTTTTTATTTAATTTAATTTTCTTTTTTTTACTTTAAATACACTTCTTTAAAATATGTCCTTCAATTATTTTGTTTTGTTTGCTCTAAAAGGGAGAATATCCTATTGAAATAATCAAAGAAAGGTATAAATATGCTAAAAATGTTCCACCTCTCTTTTTTAGTTTTTCACTTGTTAGTGTTATTAATGCAGAATTTCTGCAAAATGGCTAATATTATAGACACCTTTTCGAATATGCATAAAATTCCAGGATGTGTAGATGTTGTTCATGTTGATTACTGCTACAATACCCTTAGCTATATGTGTTATATCCTGCCAAGGATAAAACAGCCAGCCAGCTTCCAAAGATTCAGGGCATATTCCATGCACCCAATCTGTTAGGCAGCTTAAGCTGAACTGACCAAAAGACAACTTTGGGTGCAGTGTCCTTCAGAGCTTTACTGCCACTGAAGAGTACACTCCTCTGAGGCTTTTGAGAATTGACAGCCGGCTTGTGCTTTCCTTCGCTGGCCAGATAAGTTCCCCTTTGTGAAATACTTTCCATTTTTTACTGATGTCTTATTACTTTCCTCTTCAGGAAAGTTATTTTAAAGCTAGGAGTGTTGTGTTTAAATGGACTGTCTGAAGACTGTAACATACTTTTAAAAGGAACACTCATTGCTTCTCTCAGTTTGAAAGTAGTTATCTAACTGATAAGCTACTTTCTGTGGAGAAATTGTGTTTATTTTAAGGTTGTGTGGCTGCCACAGTGTTTGAAAGAAATTTTTACTGTGTTTTTTTTCTATTAAAAAAGTAGCTTTTGTGGGCTTGTAGTTTTACGGGCATTGTTGCTTATTTTCCTAGGATAGAGGCTTAATTTTTAGCTTGACCATAGAACAGATTGTCACTACCACAGTCAGTCCTTCTTCCAGCCACAAAAAGAAAAAGTTAAGCAAACACACTTTGCCACCACAGCAGGCTCCTAATTTGCCTCCAACGCAGGTGGGTGACTCTGCTGTGGTGATTTACTGTACCTCAGACCACTCATCATTTTCCCTGGATGTGTCTAGTGTAGCAACTTCAGCCTCTGTGGACTAGGGGTTAGCCACATCCTCTAGTGCTGTTGAGAGCCCCTCAGTGGGGAAGGGAGAACCACTGTTGCTGCTCCTGAGAGAGGGAAAAAGGAAAGTTTTCCTGTTGTGTCAGAATTATGTACCCATCCATGAAGAAGCAGTGTCTGCCATTAGTAACATAGTTGGCCCCATTGTTCTTGTCAAAAAGAAACAGAAAACCAAAGGTATCTACTCCTCCTCAAATTTCCTTGGATAGGAGTAGTTTACTGGGAATGGTTCAGGCTTTGATTGAGGTTACTGATTGTTCTGGCAGTTTCTGGTAAAAGAAAGAGGGATGCCTCCTTTCCTGAAGAGATTCAAGATTCTGAATCTGAGCAGGAAGATGCAGGGATGGATTCAGGGCTTTTGTCCTCAGATTTCTGACTCAGAATCAGGGGAAAGCTCTCATTCTGATTCTCCCTGTGAGGGTTTCTCTTTCTCCGAGACTATTGTTAGAACATCCCAGTGTTTTCAGTGGGAGAACACTTAGGCTTCTCAGTACCTCAAAAATACTAAGAGTTGTTACAGACGGATTTTGCAGAAATGACACCCATTCTTCCTGTCTTGTCTGCTTTACCAGATGTGTGTCTTACTGCCTGCAATTTTCCTGATAGTCTGCCAGCCGTCGCTAAAAAGCAGACAGGATGTATAAAGTTTCTCTGTCTTTTAAACTTTTATACATTATTCCCAAACCTAACCCAGCAGCTATAGCCTTAATTGACTCCTCTGCTTCTAAGCACTTAATAAATTCCACTACTACTCTTTCCAATAAGGATGGGAAAATTGTTGATAGGTATGGGGGAAAAGTGCATACTTATGCAACTTTAAATTTCAGAATTTTAAAATTTTCAGGCTCATATGTTAAAGTTAATTCTGACATATTGTGAGAGTATGAGGAATGTTTTATTTACAGTTTCTTCCTGTGATGAAGAAATCAGCTTTAATTAACTTCATTTCTTCTATTGCACAGATCAGTACTCATTGTTTGCAGTGTGTGTATGACTCTGTTGATACTTATTCCAGGGCTATGGCCTCTGGTATGGTTTTAAGGAGGCTTGCTTGGCTGTGTTCACAGAATGTTCCAGATGATGTTAAAAATGAGATTTAGTGTTTTGCTCCTTTGCTGCAGATGTGATCAAAAAGTGTGATGAAAGGAGCAAATTGGGAAAGGGAATTGCTGGTTGAAGGCTTATTGTATTTGTTATTCAGAAAGTGTCTTAGTTATGGTTTAAGCACTTGTGCTCCAAACCAGTTATTTTACATTGGGAAGGTCTGTGGTCTAGACTCTTGTGGTAGGAGAGTGTGGCCTACAACCTTCTCAGCTGGGAATTGCTGGTGAAGGCTTATTGTGCCTGTTATTCTAAATGTCTTTGTTCTGCTTTAAGCACTTTATTTATTTATTTATTTATTTTTATTTATTTATTTACATTTGTTGACCGGGAGTGTCCGACTGGATGTAGGTCCATTTTCAGCGGAGGCCCGGGGAGAAAAGCTCCACAGTTAAAATAAACAGACAGTAGTTACATTGGATTACATAGCGATTAACAATTTAACATAGCAATTACTTACAACATATTTACAGATGAAGAACATAGTACATCAGTAGACAACTAGAATCTTTATCTGTGAAGTACATAACAGACATTAACAAATGTTACAATAAGAAGTTCCTGCTGTATAATAAGTACTAGGCTTATGAGCATCTGAGCTTACTATAATCAAGGTAGTTAATGGAGTGGAAAGAAAGGTAGTGGTTGGATGGGGTGGGTGATATTAGAGTGGGAGTTGCAAGGGCATATCCAGCATGTTTTTAGGTGCGCTTTTATTAAAGTTTTGAAGTGGGTGCATGATGGTATGGAGGTAATTGTGGGTGGGAGGGAGTTCCATAATTTGGCTATGGTGCAAGAGAATAGTGCTTCACCAGCAGAGTTATTGGCTTTAGTGATCTGCAAGTGATTTTTGTTGCTGGATCTTAGTGGTCTGGTAGTGCAATAGGGTTGGAGTAGATTCTGGAGGGATGGGACGTTTAGTAGATGGTTTACTAGTTTGTGGGCGAGTGAGAGTTGATGCCACTGAAGGAGGTGAGGGAGTTCCAGCCAGCCCAGTTCAGCAAGTGAGAGACAGTGGTGACTACGGTAGGATACCCCTGTGGCGAATTTGGCAATTTTGTTGTAGCAGGTCTCTAGCGTGTTTAGATCACATTGCCTTAGGTTGGTATATATTGGACAGGCATAAAGTAGGGTGGAGATAAGGTGGGAATTTGCTGTTGAAATCTTTGTTGTTTTGGTGAGACGTTACTTATTTCTGTATAATGCTCCTAGTTTTTTGTGGACTTTTTTTATGGTCATGGATATGTGAATGTCAAATTTTAGTTTATTGTCTATTTCCACTCCTAGCAATTTGGTGTGTTCCGTTGGGTATATAGTGGTGTTGTCTTTTGCTGTGATGTTAAAGTGAGAGTTGTTTTGAGTATGTTTGGTGGGTTGGAAGATGAGTAGTTTAGTTTTGTTTGGGATGAGTATTAATTGGGCATCGGATAACCAAGTTTCAACAGAGGAAAAGGCTTCCTGTGTGACTTTTTGCAGTTTGGGTAGGGACTGGGCTGAGCAGATGATGGCTGAGTCATCTGCGTATTTTATGAGTGTGCCATGTTTGGTGGCAGAGGCTAGATTATTGGTGTAAACAGAGAAGAGTAGGGGTCCAAGGATGGATCCTTGGGGAACCCCTATAGAGACAGGTAATTGGGGAGATATGTCATTCTGCCATACAACGGATTTTTGGCAGTCAGACAGGTAACTCTGAAACCAGTTGGTGACTGATTGAGAGAAGGATAGGTTATTGAGGACAGACATAAGTTGTTTGTGTGGGACCATGTCAAGTGCTTTAGATAGGTCTAGGAAATTAGCAGAGGAGAGATAGCCATTGTTTTTTTGCTGAAGGATAGTGTTAGTAAAGGAGAGTAAGGCAGTGGTGGTGCTATGGTTTGGTCAGAAACCATGCTGAGTATTGGAAAGGAGGTTGTTAGTAAGGAGGTAGTCTGAGACCTGAGAGTGTATGCATCTCTCTAGTATTTTGGAGAGTGGAGAGAGAATAGCTATGGGGTGGTAATTGGTTAGTTCTGTGGAGGGTCCAGCTTTGTGGAGGGGAATTATATGTGATACTTTCCACAGTGTGGGAATGTAACTTTCTGACAGAGATCGGTTAATCAAGATGGATACTGGGTAGGCCAGAGCATCAGCTGCGATTTGTAGGTATTCACTTGGGAGGTTGTCTGCTGCTAATTTGGTGGGTTTAAGTTTAGTTAAGAGTTTTATTATGTTGGAGGTAGGTACAGGAGAAAAAGAGAAGGCAGTGGGGAGATTACTAGTTAAAGGTGTGGGTTGGAGGGGAAGGAGGTTGTGTTGTTTAGCTAGTGATAGTATGGTTTGTGTGAAGTGTGTGTTGAATGAGGTAGCAATATTTTCTGAGGAGTGAGGGATGTTAGGAGGAGGGGTACTGACTTTACCTGGGTGGAGGATGGAGTTTATGGAGGACCGGAATTGTTTGGGGCTGTGTTGTGAGCAGTCTAGGGCAGACTGGTAATATTGGAATTTGTCCTGCTTTATTAGCTTTTTGACTCTATTGCGTAGTTCTAGGAATTACTGTCTAGTTGAGGGGGTTTTGGTTTTGCGCCAGTGCTCCCAGGCTTTATCCCTGTTTTTCATTTCTGACTTAGTGGTTTTCTGTAGCCATGGGGAGGGTTGTGCTTTGGTTCTGGAAAGTCTTATGGAGGCATGGTAATTAAGGATGCTCAGGAAGGTAGTATTAAAAAATTCAACTGCGTCATCAAGACTGAGGTACTTTAGAGGATTCCAGTTACATTCTTTGAGGGATGAGATGAATGTGAGTGGGTTAAAGTTTAGTTTTTTACGTATTTGACGGCAGATGACAGGTTTAGCTTGGTATAGGTATTTTTTGAGTAGGAATGTTGGGGAGTGATCACTGAGGCTATCTGATAAGCAGTCTGTTATATATGACTGGGGGCTCTTACTGACTAGTATCCAATCCAGGGTAGTGTGCTTGCTGGAGTTTTTATTTATCCTGGTTGGCAACTGGACTAGTTGGGTGAAGCCATGAAGGTTTACATGATTGGTTTGACTGGTTGCCAGAACAGGATTGCCAGTCAATATTGAAATCACCTAAAATGATAGTTTATTGGGGGAGATGTTGGGTAGACCAGCTGAGGAGGTTTTCTAGTGGAGGGATGTTTTGGCCAGGTGGGATGTAGCATCCAATTATGTTGATGGTTTTGTTTTGGTTTATTTTGAGGTTGGTATATATTATTTCTTTATTGCCTATTTGTGGAGCTGATGATTTTAAGATCTGGATGTTTATATGCTATTTAAATATTATAGCTACACCACCTCCTTTCTTGTTTAGCCGGTCTACTCTTAGTATGCCGTAACCTGTAGGGAGTATTTGCTCATTGGTAATGTGAGGTTTTAGCCAGGATTCTGTCAGGATGACTATATCTGGGGAGTACAAGTCTATGGTGGCATGGAGTTCATGGACTTTGTTAGATATACTTCTAATATTTAGTCTTAGTAGAAGGAAGTCACTTGGCTTTCTATTGGCTGTAATATGGGAGAAGTAGTGGTTTCTAGTCTGATTATGAGGATTGGGGTTGGAGATGGTAGGGCCAGGCTTGGGGTGGATGTCTCCACTTAGGGCTAGTTTTGATATGCATGAGGTTATTAGTTTTCTCAGTTTTTGAATGTGTTTGTTTATAAGGGAGACTTTATGATTGTGCTCTGTGGGTAATAGGTATGGTGGGAGGGTTACTATGTTAAGTTGTAGGGATGCTTTATGTTTGAGTAATATAGTTGGTAGAATGGGTTCTAGTTGGGTTCCAAACCAGTTCATAGGTTCATAGGTTAGTACTAAGCTAACTGCCCTTGTGAGAGCCATTTTAAGCCTAGCCAATTATCCCTTGTGAGACTCAAACCCTGCACCTTGTGTTTGTAAGGCAAACACCTTAGCCATTAAGCCACCCTCCCAACCCTTTTGTTATTTTACATTAGGAAGATTTGAAGTCTAAACTCTTGTGGCAGGAGAGGACAGCCTACAACCTTCTAAGTTGGAAATTGCTGAAGGCTTATTATGTCTGCTATTTTGAAGTGTCTTAATTCTGGCTTAAACACCTGGGCTCCAAAACCAGTTATTCTACATTAGGAAGGTTTGTGGTCTAGACTCCTATGGTGGGAGAGTGTTGCCTACACCCTTCTAAGCTAGGAATTTCTGGTGAAGGCTTACTGTGCCTGTTATTCTAAGTGACGTGGTTCTGGATTAAGCTTTTAGATTCTAGACCAGTTATTTCATGCTATAAAGGTTTGTGGTCTATACTCTTGTAGGATCATTCTATTGAATTGCTGCTTTATTTTAACTGTCTTTTTTTTGGGGGGGGGGGGGTTTGCTGTTGTGACTGCGATTTTCTGCACTTTGAATTTCTAGTAGTTCTCCATTTTATACTATAGGCTTCATTCAGGCTTGCTGAATCTAGACTGAATCTAGACTGTTCGATATCATTTGAACACTAAAACCAACTGAAAAATAAGCATTTTAAAGCCTACATTCTACTTTGAGAACAGTTTTCTACTGAATTGCTGCTTTATTTAAACTGTTTTTGCTGTTGTGACTGTGATTTTATGTGCTTTGAATTTCTAGTACTTCTGCACTTTATAGCATATAGGCTAGATTCAGACTTGCTGAATCTAGACTGTTTGGTATCACCTGAGCACTAAAACCAGCTCTTCACTGAAATACTGAAAGATGTGAGGCATCCGTTGCTTCCGAATAACTACAAGTGCCTGTTTTTGCTCTTACATTGCACTTTTGTATTAGCATTCTACTGTCTGTTCGAATTGTCTGAACTGATTTGTTGCCACATTTAAATGTATACTGTACTAGTTCAGCTATAGCATAGCCCAATTCCAGGTTTGCTGTTTCTGGGTCCATTTTGTAATTTCTGAGCATCAAATTCAAGCCATCTTTGTTGGATCCCTGTGGAGGAGAGTGCTGTCTGGGTCCCATCTAATCGAGTGTGATTGGACTAGAGCTCAGAGACAGCATCCCTATTGGCTAGTTTGAGTTAAAAGGGCTATTTCTTGTTTTATTTAAGCCCTGCATTTGTGCTTGTTTGCGTGTAGTACACCATCATGCACTGCCACGTAAAGTTACCATTGGTTATAGATGCAAACATTGTGTTTGTTAAATTTTCCCTTAGCACTTTGCTTGTGGTCCTCCAGAAGTTTTTCATGGCCCTTCTCTACTGTCAGGTGGAACACTAAGCCTAGCCTCAGAGGTACTAACACACCTCTCACCCACTAGCCATTCCTAAGTGTGACCTCTTTTTCTGACCATATAAATTTACCTAACACTATGGATGGACAATTTCCCACAGTTTTTCCAGACAGCTTGGTTGACATGGGCATCCTTAGGCAGCATAGCAACTGTCGCATGATCACTGACAACCCTCTACTCCTAGTCCATACAGATTCAACATGTGAAAGATGCAATTATATTAAGAACCTTAAATCCATGCTCTTTCACACATCAGTCAGTACACATGACAATGAGTGAGTTGGTAGCATACACACCTCACTTCCTAACCACCCAAAACTACATCACACATACCTACATATGCGGAGGTCCTCACCAGAAACATACCTAAACAACAGAGACCTCCCAAATACAAACACAAGCATGTTACACATAATACATCCTCTGCAGAACACAATACACATAATAGCTCATGCACCAGTGTCTCACCTGTCAAGCCCTTAAGGCAAAACACAAAATCAAGCAAATTAGTCATAGGTGATTCCATCATGAGACACACAGATGTCCCTCTCACCAGGCTGGAAAAGGAAAACGTCTGCCAGGATCCACCATATCACGCATACATTCAAGTCTGTCAACAACAGGTACTGTTATGACTCCGTCATAGTCTATGTTGGTGTTGAACAACTTGAGACATACCTCTCTGGACTATACAGTATGAAGAGAGACATGACTGAGCTCTTGGATTATGTGTCTTAGACAGATATGTCCCTAGCCTTAACCAGCATTTTACCTTCACCTAGGATGATGCCTTAACACAAACAGAGCTTTTGATGTTATTCTAAAGGGATCCAGTATCTGTCAGCCTGGGATGACATGATCGACAGACCTTGATGCTTTGCTGGAGATGGTCTTATCTGTCAACCCTGGGATTTCGGCTACTGGCTAAAGCTTTTGCCACCTCCATAGTGCCTTTTTAGACAGTGTCTCGAGGACAAAATTCCTGACGTAAAAACTTCATCTAAATACAACCTCAAGGTTATGCTGCTAAACGCTAGAAGTCTTAACATGAAGCTGCACTCACTGGAAGCAGTCTTCACCTTGGAAGATGCAGACATTTGTGCAGTCACAGAGACCTGGTCCAAGGCTGTGGAGAGCACCCCAGTCATACCGGGTTACACTCCTTCCACACATTCAGACCACAAACTGAAAGAGTGAAAACTAAAGGAGGTGGTGTATAGTATTCATTAAAGATAAATACACCTCTAGATTGATTAAACGGTATGATTCCCTGGAGATACTTTAGGTGCAATTAACTGTTGGTAGGACACCTATTCAAGTCATTGCCAGCTATAAGACCCCCTCCATGAATCAGGACACTCACTCTGCCTATTTGGATTTAATTGTGTCTGTCAAGATACATCTGAACACCAGGGTTTTAGGCCACTTTAACTACCCATCCATTGACTGGCTAAATTATTCTTGCTCAAACTCACTTGCCCAAAGGTTCCTCGATTTCATTAACTCCAATGCCCTGGACCAGCTGGTTGACATCACCACATGCAGTGCCAACATCCTGGATCTGGTGCTTACCAATATGTGGGGCCACTGTAGCACCCCCACTATGAGGTCTTCCCTGATGAGATTTGACCACAAATCAGTTTCATTCGAAGCAACAATCAGACCTGACCCACCCCAGTAGCAACTAAACTAAAACATTCTCCAAAGTAGATTATAACCTCTTATGGGATGGTATAAATAGCTTCACTGCACCTCCCCCCCAAATGAAACTGACAGCTATGCCGAGTTTTACACCAATGCTTTATACAAACACCTGTATAACTGCATTGACTCAGACATACCTGATAGGACCAAAACAAGGTCCTCAAGGAAGAGCAAACCTGTCTGGTGACAACTACCATTAACAGGGTTTACAATATGAAGAAGAAATTGCTGTCTAAGATTAAGAGGGAGTGAGCCCTAAACGGGAAGCACTCCTTCCTCAACTTAAACAAGCAAATAAGACTTCTTGTAAAGTCTTCCAAAGCAAACTATGAATCCAAATTAGCTTCCTCAACTAAGGACAGCCATAAGGCATTCTTTACTTACATCTGTAACCTAAAAGGAAAGGCCCAAATTTGTGCTGAGGTGGTAGTTAATTATACCACATATACTGAGCCTGTGGTCATTGCTAACCTATTACCCAACAGGTTCTGTGAAAACTTCACTCCCCTGTCCCCACCACATGTACCCCATGACATCCATACCACCTGTCCCCTACCTTGAATCTCTAAAAAGCAGGTTGTAAATGGCTTCTCTAAGGCCAAAAACACAGCATCTATGGGATCTGATAGCATCGCAGGTTGCATCCTACATGGGCTCCAACAAGAATTAGCAACACTGTTGGGTACTCTTTTCAATCGGTTTACCTTTATATCATCGATCCTGATATGGGCAAAATGACTTCCGCGAATACCGAAATGCGAACGTCTCCAACGGCGAATTCCAAATAAGCAAACAACAAAACCCCGCCCTTTTTTGACCCATTGTAGCAATGGTGGGGAGGTGTGGCGCGGCCTGAAATGTCGAATGATTTTCGATATTTAAAATTTTTTGCGGTTTTGGTTCGAGTAAATGAGTCGATTAAGTGGCCGGTCGACAAAGTGTGATCGACGATATAAAGATAAACATTTTCAATCATAGTCTAAGTACCGGTTTCATCCCAGCTGAATGGAAAACAGCCACTGTTATCCCATTGCACAAAGGTGATGCTTCTACTGACTCTGGGAGCCATAGACCTATTAGCCTGTCTAGCCTTATCTGCAAGGCCATGGAGTGAATCATCATGGACCTTACCAACAAAGATATAGGTAATCTCCAGACACTTGCCCCTACTCAGTTTGGATTTGTCAAAGGGAGCTCATGACTGTTAAACCTGGTGGACTTCTTCAAGTCAGTCACCAAGGGCCTGGATGAGGGAAAATCTATGCATACAGCCTACCTAGATTTAGCCAAGGCTTTTGACACTATCCCCCACTCAAGCATCATTGACATAGGTTCATAGGTTTATAGGATGATACTGGGCTATTGACCCGGAGGCCCTTATAAGCATAGCCAAGAATTTGGCTCATGTTCCTTCAAAGTCATCACCTGTTTCACCTGTCCAGCAGGGGCACAGGTGAGATCTCAGGGGTGTATTTTCTGTTTCCCATCCAGTCACCCAGGTTCCTCTGAAAGTGGGCTAGAGAGGAGATGGAGTCTATTCTACAAATGGGGGAATCTTTGAAACACAAATCTATCCTGCCAACAAGTCCTATTAATGTCACAGACTAGGTTAAGGCCTTGTGTGAGGGATACGCAAGTGGAGTTTGATTACTGATATGCAGCAACTCCATCAAGGCTGGGTCTGAGCTGGCCTTATATGCCAGAAACAGTTCACCTCTGAGCAGTCTGTACGAGACTGAGTAGAGGGACAGGGCTTTTAGCCTGTCTGTATAGGATAGGTGTTTGAGTTCCTGGATTTTCCTGGTCAGGAACCTCTGTGGTCTCTCCAGCTGCTGCATGTGCTTGGCAAGGTACATGCCAAAGGGATCATTGTACTCAATAATGGATCTGATAAGGGAGGAGTACAGGGATGTTATGACCTCCTTGTTCCTGGAAGAAATACCCTTATTTGTGAGGTGAGCCATGTAGAACGCCTTCCCTACAATGGAGGCAACGTGGTGGTCCAAAGTCAGGTTGCTATCAACCTGGGTGCCCAAGTCCCTCACAAACTCACCCAGCTAGTTATCAGTCCTTATAATGTTAGATGGGTCACTAACTGGCACACTGATAGAACCCATATAATCAAAAGAGGGGAATCCATCTCCAACAGCAGACCTGTTACCAGTATTGTTCTACAAGGATCAGTCTTGGGACCTCTACTGTTTGAAATCTATTTCTCTGAAGTAGAAGCAGAAATTAAAGGTCTGTGGCTGACAAAGTTTGCTGATGACTGCAAGCTGGGAGCAGTCATAGAATCTCCAAATGATGTCAACATCCTACAAGTGGGTCTTACACAAACAAATGATTGCTGCCAAAGCCATGGCCTTAAACTCAATGCAAAAAATATATATTATCATCCTTTTCGGTAAGAGCAATGTTCCTGCTAACTACCACATCAATAGCAGAACCCTAAGTACACACTCAGTGGTGAGAGACCTGGGCATACAGGTTGACAGCAACCTTACCTTTGATTACCACAGTGGTAAGAAGGGCATTCTGTATTGCTCACCTCATACGTAAGGGAAAAAAAGAAGTTATAACCTCCCTGTACTCTTCCCTCATCAGGTCAATAACTGAGTACAACACCCCTTTTGGTATGTACCTTTCCAAGCACCTGCAGCAATTGGAGAGACCACATATTTTCTTCACAAGGAAAATTCAAGATCTTCAGCATCTGTCCTATATGGATCATCTGAAATCACTGTGACTTTATTCTGTTTCATACAGACTACTCAGAGGTGATCTCTGTCTTACATATAAGGCAATCTCTGACCCTGCTTTACTGGAAATGCTGCTCATCCGCAAGTCAAATGGTACACAGGTTATTCGCTCTAAAGACCGTAACCTGGTATGTGACATTAATAGAACCTGCTGGAGGGGCAGATGTGTCTCCCAGAGGTTACCACAGCTTTGGAACAGACTCCCACTTCATGTCAAACAGAACACCTCACTGTCCCTCTTCAAACGCAATCTGGATGACTGGATGGGTAATATAAATTCACCTGGGGGGGGGGGTTCCACCTGTGTCCCTCTTGGACAGGGGCAATAGGTGCTGATCATGGAAATAAGGGTAGAACTTGGCTAGGCTTGTAAGGGCCCTAGGGCCATTAGCCTAATAACTTCTTATGATCCTGTCTATGATCCAAAGATTGTTCAGCCTTCCTTTTCCAAATTGTCCAAGCTCTGAAGGGCTTCACTCCCAAACTTGTCTTTAATCAGCTCATATCGAGCTACTTAACAGTTTGAACACGTGGAAGGTGCCCTGAAGCTTTGGAAAATGGCTGGCTGTTATATCCTTGGCTGGATATAAGGCTACTGCAGCAGTGATCATTCGAATATCTTCTGTTATGTTAAGTTAAACTTATACAACTGTACTTTTTCTTTTGTGACTGTGTTACTGTGCTTGGATAAGTAGTAGCAGTAAAATTTAAATTAAACTGAGCACAGTTTTAAAATTTAAAAAGTTAGAAAAAGTTTATTTTTTTATTTATAATATGTTTGCAAGAATGTGTAATTGAGGTTTTGACATTTTCAGTGGAGGCCAGGAGAGAAACAGTTGTAGAACAAAAAGCAAACATGAAATTGTATACATATAAAGTGAAAATGGTTAATCTCTCTTACCATTGTACAGTACATATGATATGCTAGGCTGCAGCTGAGACAATCAATAGCATGACAGATATTACTGAAATGCATTGCCTTCATTTATATCATGACTACATGATAAAATAACTATTGTGCACTGCACTGTCTTCTTACTAATTTTCTTCTCTTCTGTGAAAGTATGTACAGCCTTGTGTGTTCTAATTATATGATAAACTAAGTGCACCTAATAAACTAAACATTGATTCCATGCTAAAAAAAAAGAAAAAGAAAACACGGCATATACTCCTCATGAAGTTCAGGTTGTGGCTTAAACAGACCAATCCACCTATTCAGTTATCCAACAGTAAAAAATAAATAATAAACATTAATTAAGTACAATTCAACAAGCAAATTTAATAACAGAAGAATACAGCTGTCATAATTATTCTACTAAAATATGTTATATACAATTACTTGTTACCACTAAATAAAATAATATTTTAGGACACCAAATTAAATAAATATTAATGGCTTCTCAATGGGTAGTATAGATAAACAAGGTATATATTAGCTTACTCTTTAATCTTATTGCTTCTGAACCAGTTTTACTAGTCTGGATAAGTAAAGTGACAGCAGCTAATTATTCAGTGAGTATATTATAAAGATATTCTGGTTACAGTATTAATATTATACCATGATCCCCCCAAAACGTGCACGCTGATTGGCCAGCGTGCCCGTTGTAAATCGAGTTATACTAATGGAAAAAGGTCCAGTCGCCCGGACTTTTTTCCATTAGTATAACTCGTTTTTAAACATTGTCGCTATGTTAAATGGGTTTAACATGGAGACAGCTTTAAAATAAGCAACGGAGATCTCCGTTGCTTATTTTAAAGCTGTCTCGCCATGTTAAACCCATTTAACATAGCGAAGTGTTAACGGAGAAAGCAAGATCTCCGTTGCTTTTTAGTCTCGCTATGTTAAATGAGTTTAACATGGCGAGACAGTTAAAATAAGCAACGGAGATGTCCGTTGCTTATTTTAAAACTGTCTCGCTATGTTAAACTCATTTAACATAGCGAGACACTAAAAAGCAACGGAGATCTTGCTTTCTCCGTTTTGCTCACAACTCTGATGTACTGCGCAGGCGCAGTACATCAGAACTGCCATGGATGCCAGACATCTGCGGAAGGGCAGTAAACAGGCATTATACTATGCCATTATTTAAGAAAACTAACAGTTTCTTTTCTTAAATAATGTCATGGTATAATAGCAATAACCCACTTCTGGGTGTGGGTAATGGTAAATATACACACGGTTGGCTTTTTGGTCCTCGGCTTCCTCGGGACCAAACCACGCCAACCGTGGGTAAATTTAGCATTACCCACACCCAGGTGTGGGTTATTGCTATAATATACTTTAATGAATAGTTTATGATATTAATGAGCAATTCAATCTAAATGCATATATGAACACAAATTAAAAGGAAGTGAGAGCTTATAGCCATAATGCACATACTTAATATTTATGGTATGTACATTCTGACAGAGTGCTTGCATTGGTAGTAAAATTTAAAGCCTTCAGCTTTATGTAACGTTGTACTCTGAACAGTGCTGTATTACATCTAGAAATAACAGAAAACAGGAAGCTTTGTATATCATATTTTATCGCATTTACAATTAGTTTGATCTCTGCAGTACTGATGTTTTCAAGCCTGCAAGTATACATGAAGTTTGTTCCTAATTTGTCATGTGTAGTTAGAAAATTGCACTGCAATTGGATTTATTTGTTCTGGTGATTTTAACAGTACCAATAGCTAGAATATGCAATGGTGGTAGCTACACTGGTTTGTTAGGGGGCATGATCTGTACTTTAGATTCATAGTTCTGTACATTAACAGGATTCATTCAAAGAATGTGCATTTGGGGATTGTCCAGGGTGCTCTAGCTATGGCTCCAGGGTTTAATGAATACTTTACACATAAATGAAGGTTTGGTGGATGTTGATAAAGTTGTACTACTTGAGATGAAGGGTACTTGAGACAGTAGTATAGTACTTTTTAAGCATTGATCAGGTAAAGGTAGAAATTTTTAAGCACTGATCAGCTAGAAAGTAGTGCAGTCATTCAGATCAAGTGATGAGACATAGTATCCTAAATTTGTCCATGATAGATTCTACAGGATGGTATAGTGGTGAGTAAGTTTGTGGTTACCTACGATATTTTGCCTGAATTTTATTACTAGCATGTCTGATTTCCCAAGTCTTTGGCTCTAAGACATTTGTTGCATTTTTTATAGTTAACAGTACTTACATGCATACAAATACATATACAAATATTTCAAGCATGTGCATTAATGCCCTTCTAGTCTGCCAGTATATCCCATAATAAGTGTCCAGGCTGTTCTTAAAAATATCTAAACTAGTGCTTGTCTTAATGTAATTGGGTAGTGTGTTACAAGCATTAGCTGCTCTCTCAGAGAACCAATCAGTACTCTTCACATTCCTATAGAAGCTTCTACAAAGGTTGTCTGATGATTCTCTAGTACCTTTTGATAACCCCAATGATTCCCAGAGGTAGTTGTCTCTAAATGCCCTATATACCCGAATAAGATCTCTTCTTAAATATCTATGAGACATTGTACAAGTTCATATATTTTAGTCTTTCATAATAACTTTAATTTTTCACATCCATGGAGGCCCTTGGTATATTTCCGCTGTACTCATTCCAGTTTATTCATGCTTGCTTTCTTATAAGGTTTCTATATTGCTATTCCATACTCAAGCTTAGGAATAATGTATTTAACACACAATGACTTCATCACTTCTGATTTCCTAGACTTTATACATCTTTATAATACAACACATAGTTCTATACAACTATCATTAACCAAGTGGTTGATATGACTAGAAAAACACAACCCCCCCCCCTCAAAGATGGATCTACCCCTATATCAAAGTCTTTAAATAAATCTACAGTTTAAATCACTGCATGTTGTACTAAATATTCAGCTTTCAATTTATGTCTCCCAAATCTCATATACTTAGTTTTTGATGTATTTATCAGCATATTATTCTTCTGTGCTCAAATGGTCAATATAGTCAAGTTCTTTTACAGACATGCCTAGTATGTAATACACCATGTAACCAGTTTACCCAATTTCAAGTCATCTGCATACAGACTTTAGAACACCTCAGATAAAAAAGATAGGTCTGAAATATACAATCTAAACAAGTAAGGGCCTAGGACAGTGCCCTGCAGGACACCCTGGCTATAACCAAAAATGTCACCTGTCCAATTGCTGTATGACACTTGCCATGTCCAATTTATAAGCCATGCAGATATCCATCTTAAGTACTTGTTCCTACTGTGAGAGTGCATCATATAAGATTGATCTTCTGTAATTTATTGGTGTGAACTATGACATTATTAGCTGAGTGTTTGATTTCCAGCTTACAAGAATGCAAATTTTACAATTGCTGGAACAAAACTGGACAGAGGTGCTCTTAGATGTAATTAATATCAATTTATAGCCATTTTTTCAAGTGACAAAAAATAATTGTAGTTATTTTTCTGCTTCAGTATGGTTTGTACCAGTACAGAAAAGCAACATGTCATCTGTGTACTGCATGAATTTGGGGTGTCTACTTAAAAGGTTAAACCATAAGCTAAAAGGGTAGAGACCTAGTATTAAGCCTTGAGGGGCAACTTTGTTAGGGCTCTCTCATGAAATGTTGACACTTGAAATGCCATGTGCCAACACGCATTTTGTGTGGGGGAGGCAAGCCCCTGTGCACATTCCTATGTGGGGGGCAAGGTCTCCACATATCTCACACTTATATATACCAACTCTAAGATCACCATACCTCAAAGAAAAGGGAATTTTCCAAGAAATGGCATCTCAAGACTTAATACAGGTAAGTCAGATTTTTCGGCCATTCAGTCTCCATATTTCAGGACTCGATCTAGTGGGTCCCAACATTTCAAAAGGTTACCATTTTGGCATGGTAAGTTCATTATATAGCATAATTTTCCCATTTGACTTTAAATTTTCTGACATGAAAGTAGGGTTCAAGCAGATTTGTAGTGTTTTACTAGGAGCAGTACTGTAATTAAGCTGTCAGCCACCCTAGGAAATCTTCTATTTTGCATTCCCAAGGTCAGTTGAGGGCCAGCAAAAGGGAAAAAAAAGTCCTCAAATCAACAGACAAGAAAATCAAGAACTGCTGCAAGGAGGTCCTCCCTGTGGTTTAGCAAAGCTCCTTACCAACGTTTTGTTTCTTTACCAAAACCACAGCAAGGAGCTTCATTGCATAAAACATACTGAATATTCCACTAATTTAAGTAGCCACATCTATATGTGGTGATTCTGGCTGCTAAAATACTTTTACCGTTCTGTAAATTCAAATCAGGAACCACTCAGCACTTAATACTGACATGCTGGTAAGGCCCCCTAACTGTTTATGCCCAAGGCAGCTGCCCTTTTTGACCCACCCTTGTTACAGACCTGAGTGGAAATAAAAGATTTTGAACATATTAAGAAGGTATTCACAGCTGATAATGTCAAAATACTGGTGCTGCGGTAGCGTTGTCGCCTCACAGTAAGACGCTGTCCGGTTCTATTCTCAGCTAAAGCATCTTCTGCATGGAGACATGCGTGAATGGGTGTACCTTCATTGAAGGTTGTGTGTCAGGGCTGGTAACTCAGCACGTAAAAATCAACTACCAATCATTAGCGGACCGGAGTTCCGCTGTGGCGACCCCTAATCGGGAAAAGCCAAAAGACACAACAACTTAGATAGTTCTAAGTATAATCTGACTACAACTTTTGCTGTGTTTGGACACTCTCTGATATCATCAGTTGCATTTAGCAGTTCTGGATTTACAAAGTGCCCTTTCCTAGCTATATTGTGTTTATATGATGAGACATGCTTAGATAATTCACAAGTTGCTGATGCACTATTCACTTGAATATTTTAGACAGAATGCTAAATATCTCTGTAAGATGGTAGTTATTGGGTTCATTTGATGTTCCACTTTATAGTTATCAGCATTAGAAGGACAGTTATGCTAACACTCAAAACTTTCTTGCCATTAGTCTGCATACGCAGATTTCTGTCAGTGCCATGTATAGTCATCTGTATCATTTGGCTTCAGTGCAAAGATCTCAGGCAGATAAGTACCTTGCTGGGGATCCTTCCTCTTTTGTAAAACTTTTATTGTGAAATTTTCTTATGTCTGTCAGGAGAAAAGGAAAGTTTAATTGGGGATGTCAGATTCCATACAAAAACTTCCAGTCAAATTGCTTATTTTGTTTAGGGGCTGAACACAATCTAAAACACTGTAGTATTTGTTAGGCATTCACCCATAAGATTATTAGAAGTAGTCTTCATTCCCTCAGGATCTAATTAGAAAACAAACACCATCAGAAACTGGCTCATGCTACTATGACATCTTCCTCCTCACCTGCAGATCTCCCTCCTGAGTTGAAAAAGAAAGGAACATCTTCCAGAGTTGAGCTAAATGAAAAACGGATGTCTACTTCTGTCATTCTGTCTGAAAATGATGATCTGTCAAGATACCCTCATAGTCCCTGGACCATCCATCTGTTATTCCTTGTCCCTTTATCACATTCCCTTTGGTGGAAATTATGGTTAAGGATCCCAGCAAGCCTGACTGAGCTTCCGGCTGACATAGCTAGAAAGGAGAACCTAGATGCAGAGGGTTATCCATCAACTTTTAGTTCAAGAGGATACCAGTGACTATTTTATTGAGGTTAGACTTATGACTTCTGTTTCAAGGACCCTACATCTAAATACCTCTCAAAAGACAAACCATATTCAGTAACTACTTGAAATGTCAGGGCCATTTAGAAAGTTCTGAAATGTTAAGACTGACTGGCTTAAAAAACAAACATACTGATTCTGAGGTGGTAATTTCTCAGAATATTCCATTTTATCAGAGGTATGGCATTCTCAGAGTTAGTATATATTAGTTTAGGGGGAACAGATGGGCTTATCTTGTTTGATATTCACTCTTCTCCTGCATTTTGGGTGTTGCTTTTTCTGCATATGGTGCCAATATTTCAATAGAAAATAAACATTAGGGAGAACAGAGGGGCTTGTCTTGTTTTATATTCGCTCTTCTCTTGTGTTTTTGGTGTTGCTTTTTCTGCATATCGTGCCAATATTTCAGTAGAGAATAAACATATTTACAACCTTCTACACCCCCTTTCCAATCAGAAAGACAATAGACATGACAAGTTCAATTTTGCTCAAGGTCTCGTTAAAGCACCTCTGCCTTTCAAGTGTTCACATCCTTCTTCCTCATACTCATGTTCTACTCCTTTAAAGAGCAAAAGAGTTTCCTCTTTTTATGAGGAAGAAGAATTTTCTGATTCTGACTAGAAGGCCTTGATTATGCCACTTACATTCCTTCCCCCACAGGGTTTGAATTGGAGACAGATGACACTTTACTCCTCAGACTTCCCTATGTGGGGATACTATTGCTAAAATGAAGATTTCTTTGAAAGGGAGAGTAAAGAGATTTCATACTCCTAATAAAGAAACTATGAACTTCTAATTATGAACACTCCAACACCTGTTGCTGTTGCCTCTGTACTGGTGGTACTGGAGGATGTCTTTTTGGTTGCTTTCTTGCCCTTGATTTTCTACTCCTAACATCAAAAAAGCCTAACATATTTCATAAATTCATAAGTTTCTTTACAAAAACCCTACAGCTGACCCTGCTCTAGATCCTGACAAAAGAGCTAATGCTTTTCCCTCCTCTAATCCTATCCCTAATGGTAAGGATGGCAGAGTTCTAAACAAATATGGCAAAAAAAGTATATACATCTGCCACTTAAGCTTTTAGAGCTATTAACACCTTACCTACTTTTATTTAACCAAACATATCTGCTTTCCCTTACATCCATCACTTTGAATTCTCTTCCCCCTACTACACTTCTTGGTATCTTACTCTGCTTCACCATTGCAATACTATCACCACCTCAAACTATCTTACATTAACTCCAGGCTTACCACCTTCTCATCTACTATACACACATCAAACTAACATTGCACCACTATTTTATTACTGACCAGTCACATCTCCTCCATCCCTCCTTATCACAAACCACAAGGCAAAGGATCTAACCACATTGTCAAAGCCCACCATGAAGTCAAAACATTTCCAATGTTACCTTAAGCCACTCACATATCACTAGATAGTATGCATCTCTATTTACATCTGATAGTACATTCTAACACATAAATACCACTTTTACTATTTTTAAACCGACAATCGCAGTTGATATGCTCTTTCTAACCTGCCTAACCTCTTTACTCTTAATTCTCAACCTCGCTACAGCTATATCCTCTCTTACCCCCACACACCAATACACATCAACAACCTCCTCCAACCATCTCCCCAATAAACAACACGGCTTCTCCAATATCTCCTCCTAGCTTTTCCACTATACCCTCTCATATTATTCAAGCCACAGATTGGCCTCCTCACCTCCTATGAAACCACACATGAAACCATCACCTATGAATAAAAAACACATCCTGTGGTACTCTTTCCTTATTATCTATCTTCTCAAATGTGGAGACATACATCCTAACCCAAGGCCATCCTCTAATCATAATCACAACAGTAACCCCAAAGATTTAAACATACTTACACTGAACCTTAGAAGTACATGTAATAAAATAGCCCCACTGCATTCCTGGACTGATTAAAATAAACCTGACTTAATAGCCTGTAACAAAACATGGCTACACCCCAATGTAAAAGACTCTGAAATAATACCTCCAAACTTTGCAATAACTAGAAAAGATAGAACTAAAAAAGAGGGGAGGGATAGCCCTTCTATATCTCTCTATGCACAACGTCACACCCCATACCAGTGATATGCCTATCTTTTCTAATGCTGAGGTACTAATCTCTTTTCTGAACCTCAACACATTAAAAAGGATTTGCATAATAGTAATATATATGCCACCAGGTCACAATATGCCAGTGTTGGAAAATATTTTATCCTGGACATCCCAAACAATAAACTTTGAAATAATAATCTTAGGAGATTTAAGTATAGATTGGCAAACCATAGCTTCCAACTCCCTCACAAATAGTATAAATCTGTATGTTTTTTCTCAGCTGATCAATACTCCAAGATACGGCAAAGATCTTACCTGCCAATCTACCCTAGACTGGATCCTAGTATCCCAACCCACCAACTACCCCTCGTCCAGTACATCGTCTAGCTCCCTGAGTGATCATCTGCCAGCTTATTCCCTTAGAACAAACTCCCAACAACTAAGAGTACACACTGTAAAATCAGTTAGGAACTCAACTAATTCTTGTCAACATAAATTCAACAATCTCCTACATGAAATAGACTGGACACCCCTTAAATGACTACCCCTTAATGATGCTATACTATACTTTAACAACACCTTCCTTCACATACTTAATAACCCAGCTCCCATTTGTTTGAAAAGAATCAAAAAGAACTCAGCACCATGGCTCTGAAAGGAATGTAAACACCTGATAAAGCAAAGGGACCTAGCCTGGATGACCTGGAAACTAAACAAAAATGAACAGAATCATGCCAATTTCAAAACATTCTGTAACAAAGTGACAAAACTAATCAACAGAGATAAGAAGTCATACTATTCCCAGCTTCAGCTTCAGTATAAAATGAACCCCAATAAATGCTGGCATGCCATATCTTCTCTACTTAACCCTGGAACAAATAGAGAACATACCCTATCATCTGATACCCTTCCATTACAAATAGCCGAAAACTTTAACAAGCACTTCATAAAATCAATATCAGACCTACTAACACCCCTAATGCTGGATGCCCCACCCTTCAACCTATTCGGACACCAACCCTAGACCATCATCTACTTATAACCATGTCATTAATAACCCCCTACTCAACAAAATGTCATACAAACCCCATTCTCATTTCAGCCCATACCCACTGACACCACTAAGAAACTGCTACAAAAACTAAAACCCTGCTCCACCTCAGCTAATAATCTTCCACCACACTACTTCAAACTGGATGCCTACTCAATTGCCTACCTAATCAGTATCCTTATAAACAGGTTTTGAACCATCCAATTTCCATCCTATATCCATCTGTCACCCATATCCAAAATTCTCGAGAGAGGTATCCATCAGCAGGTAATGCAATACCTATTGCAAAACAATCTTTTAACCAAAACCCAACATGGCTTCAGACCCAGCCACAGCACAGCTACAGCTTTATTATCCTTTACAGACACTGTGAACAAGGCAAGAGATGCAGGATGCTGTACAGCTTCAGTTTTTCTTGATCTCTCCAAGGCCTTTGACACAGTGTCCCACCCCTTAATATTGAACACACTGTCTAACTTAGGTTTCTCAGATAACACAGTAAAATGGTTTCAGAACTACCTCAAGCAGTGAAATGGTTTAACAAACTCTCACCCCTTCTCTACAACCCTACTGGAGTTCCTCAAGGCTCCATCCTAGAACCTCTTCTTTTCAGCATTTTCACTAACAACCTTCACACTTCCTCCCACCTTGGAACATTCATTCAATACGCTAATGATTCCACCATAATCTGTACTGCTCAATCACTATCAGAACTGCTTTCAAAAAAATCAGCATTCCTTTAATGCACTCAAATCCTGGATAAGAAATTCCCAACTCTTCCTCAATCCAAAGAAGATTAAACTAGTACTCTTTCACCCCCAAAACATCTCCCGTTACTGATCACTTCAACATCCTTGTTTCAACATCCTTGCATCTGACAACACTGTCATAGAAATAGTACAGGAAACCAAACTTCTAGGCATTATCATTGACAATAAACTTTCATTTGACCCCCATATACAGGAAAATGTAAAGAGAACTTATCAAAAACTGGGACTCTTATATAGAAACAAACATTTCTTTACTGCAGCAACCAAAACTACCCTTGCAAAAACATTTTACTTCCCTCCCTTTTTTACGGTGCTTCTATCCTAACTAACTTACAAACTTCTACCCTAAGTAAGATGGAACAGTGCTACAACAAAGTTGCAAAGTTTGCCACAAACTCTAAATATCACACACACCACTGTAAACTGCTACTAGAACAAAACTGGCTTTAACTCCCCAACCAACTTGCCTTTACTCAGCTCTCCACCTTGCACAACCTTATTTTCAAGCCTACTGCCTGCCCTGCACTAGCCAAACTAGTCACACCTTACACACTAAATCGATCGCTATGACCAGAAGACAAAATGTTCTTCGCCATCTCAAAACCTTCAAGAAAACCAGATCAATCCCTGTATTCATACTCTGTCTGTATACTATGGAATTCACAATCTCTAGCTACCAGGTCTATGTCTGGCCTAACCCATTTCATAGCCTCTTTAAAAATTATCCCAAAAATACATGGCTCTGCTTCTGCATAAAGCCTGCCTAATGGTCAGCTCTTCCTCTTCTTCCACACTAGCGTCATCCCCCTCTTCTGTCATATTTCACTCCCTCACAGTCTGCAAGATCCTAAGACTCTCCTAACTCCTTCTCTGTTTCTATACCATATCCTTAAGTTACTGCTCAGACTGTAATGCCTCTATTCCTCATACCTCTCTCACAGTCTTTCTGCATCACTAACTTTCTGGCTATTATTTTCCTAGCTGAAACCAACATTTTATTTTTTTCATGTACTTTAGCAGTCAATGTCATACATTGCACTACCTACATACATACTAGGTTTGGACAGTATCTACTCATAGGCTATATATATATATGGTGAGTGACTATTATTGTCTACAATGTTTTAAATCTATAGAGTTGTCTAGATGTGTAGTATATATTGTAATACCTTGTAACATAGTTTATGTTCTTTCAACTTGTTTTTCTACAGCATTTCTAATGTCGTTTGTATTGTATTGTATTACACTGTACTTGTATTGTACTGTATGTGGAGCTTTTCTCCCCCAGGCCTCTGCTGAAAATGGGTTCTGTAGACCCAGTCAGACCACCCCAGTAAGCAAATGTCAATTAAATAAATAAATACATAAATAAATAATAAAAATAATAATATCCGTTTGTTAAACAGGTAGGCCCACTGGATACACAGTGCCTTTTCAGGGGCCACCTGGGAGCAATAATTGGTTAAGTGACTTGCATGAGGTCATTCCTTTTTTCTATCCTAAACAATATGGGATAAACTATTCCAAATCTTTCTAATTCTTGTGTGAAGTCTAATTTATTGGATATGCTTAATACTGCCCCTCAGGTAGTGAAGCACACTATCAAATGTGGCTGCAATGCAGTACCTGCTGCCAGCAGCACACCTGCAACTGGCACTGTTATGAGAATGCATCCTTGGTTATGGTTACAGTCATTTCCTGAGGATGTTAAAGCACAGCTATTATATGTTCCTCTACACAAAGACTTTTTAATTGGCAATGCTTTGGCAGATGCCTTTAAAAAAGGCTGTCCATGTAGGGAATTAAACAGGTCTTTTATCTCCATTTCCTAATTTTAAAAGAACTATCTAGACAGACCAGAAATATTTTTTCATAAGACTTTCAAATCGGGGTAACAGAAATGTGGTAAAGAATACTTCAACAGAAAATGGCAATGAAACTCTAGAAGACAGTATAAGAGATCTCAGGAATCCACCACTCAAAGAAAAAAAACGACTACATTTGTCATTTAATCCCTTCCCTTCCATCCCGACCTTCCTCAGAAAATTTCAGCAAAACTTTATCTTTCCCTTTCTAAATATAAATCTATAACCACATACTCATGGGTACTAGCTATAACAGAAAGTTGTTACAAACTCCAATGGTCATCTTTCCCCAATCCATCAGGAGTTTTCCAGGCAACATAATGTGAACTTCAACTGATTCATCCAATTCTTTCAGACTTGCTGCTTCAGGAAATCACAAAACCAGTACCTACAGATCAATGGGAAGAGGTTTTACTCAGAGAGGCCAGTTTGGTCACATGAGATTTAAAAGATGACTCATGGCAGATCTCAGCTCCAGTAAGTCAGGAAGCTTTAATAGCCTTAGACTTTTAATCTTTTGCTATTTGTCACAATTTGCTTTGATTCATAGCACTGCTGCATTTGACTCATCATTATTTGCAACATCTGGATATTATGCAGCTCTATGGACTTATGTTTTCATCTGAGGATGCAGAATATATCCATTTTTTTTTACTTTGGAGATTTGTCAGAAATAGATTATTTTTTCCTAGGACACTGACTTTGTCTGCAGTTTCAGATGTTAAATCTGGAACATTAATTGATTAACTCCTGTACCATCAGTGGATGTGCTCTACCCATGCATTTTATTCCTTATGAACTGTGGTACTTGAACAATTTAATGCATACCTCCTGCTTTATCTATGGATTTTTATGAGTTACTCTTACTGCATTGTTTTGTAAACTACTTGTTAGATTTCAGTTATAGTTAAGAGTCCTTAACATTAAATAAGCCCTCATCCTGTTCTATTGTTTTTATTGGTTAATGTTGTATTTCCACTCACTTCATTTCAATTTGCATTAAGTGCTAAGGTACTGAGCACTTTAAGAAATATGAAGATGAAGTTGAAGCCAACATCATTAGCAAAGAGGGTTAAAGCCCTTAAAATGTCTCTGGCAAATCAAGTTTGACCACCAGCTTGGACACCTGTTGGAGATGGTGTGTGTGGAAGGAGAGGAATGATGTGGCTTAAGTCTGCTTACCACTTTTCAGGTCAGGAGGAAAGCAGGTGAGTAAGCCACACTTTCCATAGTAGACACCACAGTGATCACATGGGGGTGTCTACAAAAAAGGCAGGTCTGGTTGTTCCCGTCACATGGAGAAGTGAGTCTGCACCACATAGGTCCATTGTACACCAACTCATTGAATACTGATAAGCATAGGCAGGGGAGGTAAGGCCTTAATCGAACATCTAGATGCTCCTCACAGGTGATTGTGTCACTCCAGGCCCACGTACCACAAGAATAAATGAGATGTAAGTCTCTCATAGATGGGTAAAATAAATCAATAGACTAGCATGTGGGTACACTGAGTAGTCAGAGGACTGGAGTAAAAAAAAAATCAGTACACTTCACGTTCATGTGTTTCTTTAAGGAAAATATATTGACTGATGTGGTCTTTCAGACAGGGTCAGTGTTTAGCAAAGCATCTTATTAAAAACAGCTCATGTCTGACATCTATTACAAATTTATCTTGACTATGTATATTCTTAACTGATATACATATATAGCATGGTGATAGAATTAGACTTGTTTTATTAGCAGAAGGTTATTTTCAAATCTGCTCTGTTGCCGCATGCTTTCCAGTGGAGTTTCTACTGTATTATTGTCAAGGACAATAGTAGGTTGATTCTGGAACTTGGTTATTTCAATAAAAAGTCTGATAAAAGTTATATTTTTATGATTTTAAAATTTTCATAGTTAAAGAATCGGGTCTCAGATATTAAACTCTGAAATCTCTCTCACACATATTTCATTTTCTGGCTCCACAGAACAACTAACATAGTTCAGCTACATTTCCTCAGTAATTGGCTTGAGATGATTACACTATAACCACCAATGTCTCCGAAGCTATTGGAAAACTTCTATGAAAACTGTAAGCATCAGAGTCAATGCTTTGAGTTGTATCTCACTGTGAGTTGACTTGCAGAAAAAATGGAAAAGACACACTGTGCTAGTTCTTTCAAGTTGCGGGCAATGAAGCCACTAATGTATTAAACTTCAATACCTTTACAGAGGAAGAGAAAGACAGGAATTCTATTCTAAAAGACAAATTTTAAGCATACTACAAGCCAATGAAGACTCTACCAATGATAAGGCAATTCCTTTTACCTAGCAATCAAGGGGTTGTGAGACAGTAGATGCTTATGCAACTGATTTATTTGATACAGACTGCATGGCTACACGTTTAATAATTTGGATGAATAATTAATCAGAGAGAAGGAGAGAGAGAAAATTATATGTAGAATTACAAATGATAATTTAAGAAGCAGACTATTAAATGAAACAAATCTAACACAGAGCAAAGTAAATTATGTGAATAGATTGAGGGAACATTCAGACATTCAGGCTAAAAAGCATATCTAACAAGTTGGACATGTGCTAAATAAGGGTTACAAATGAACAAGAGAGCAGAATGAAACTTAACATTACAGAACAAACAAATAAAAATGCTAGCGGCCATATAGCAGAGAAGATGATGACTGATGGACAGGCAGGCAGGCAAAAATCATAACTACTACAGGTGCTGTGGCAGCAGGCACCTGAAAGTACTTTGATAAACATTTAATAAAGTGTGTAAGATCTATACAGGTCATGACTATTTTGAAAAAGTCTGTAAAAATGAAGAAAACTGCTACAAAAAGATGTTGGTATTTTAAAGACAAAAGAGCAATGCAAAGCTGAAACGTCTATTAGTACAACTGAGTTGCAGTCACATAAGACAATATGTGTTTCACACAGTGTTATTAGATCCAGTAATTTCAGAAATGGCACTGTACATTCAGTTCAAGCTGCTACTGATGCAAACAGCAACTCTTGGTCAAAAAAAGCTTCTGATTAAAATCATGTCAGTTACATTTAAGTTAGATACTGGAGCACAGTGCTACATTTTCTCAGAATATACTTATAAGGCACTGAATTAAAACAACATATTTAAGCCATTTAGATGAGAATCCTTTTGGTCAAATATTGTTAGGCTATGAGTACAAATGTAAAAATTACAGTTTTTTTTAGAAAATGTCTCTGTGAGGTCATTTAAACCAATCAAATGATCTAGGTAGAAATGATTGGCACAGGGGAAATTATATGGGTATTGAGCTAACACAGTGGTAAAATCTGTGTCTCAAAACCACAGCATGTAGGGTTCAACAACAACTTCTAGTCACAATCTTGTAGAGTGTATATGTTTTCCAGTGTTTACATGGGTGATCTCTAGGTACTCTGGCTTCCTTCTACCTCTCAAAAACAGGCTGATTGACTGAGTACACTAAGATGTGTATCACAATGTCTCAGCTAACTCAATGCATGTCCACTGACAGGATGGAGCTTGGAAGTGGATGACATGATGGTAAGGAGAGTGGACATCCTATGTATCCAGGAGAGAAGAAGAAAAGGCAGTACAGCAAAGCTATTTGGCTTGGGATCCAGAATCTACTACTAAAGAACAGGACAGGCTAAAAATGGTGTGGGAATTGTGGTGTCGGAGAGGCTTCATAAGACAACGAGGGATGTCATCAGCATTAGTGACTGACTAATGGCAATCAGACTCCAGTCTAATAATAGGGCAGTATTCATAATCTCAACCTATGCCCCATGGCAGAGTTGTGATAGTAAAGAAGAGTACATTCAGACAGCAGTTGCAGAACCTGCTAGATAAAACAGGACAACATGAATTTGTGCCGATAATGGGTGACACGAATGCACATATTGGAACAGATAGAACAGGATATGAAAACTGCCTGGGTCCACATGGGTGGGGCAACCAGAATAAAGGACAGGCCATTCTAGACTTCTGCCTGGAAATGGCATAACAGTAGTCAACACATGGTTCAGAAAGAGAGAGAGTCACACAATCACATACAGGACTGGCCAACATACAACTCAGGTAGACTTCCTCATATTACAGAAACGGCACTGGGGATAGAATCATCAATTGCAAAGTCATCCCCAGTGAAACAATCAACCCACAGCATAAACCACTGGTTCCACAATCAGCTGAAAGTTCTAAGGTCAACAGTGACCAGGCTGAAGACCAGGAAGTTGACTAGAGAGAAGGCACAACAGTTCAAGGAATTACTCAGGGCTCTAGCACCTCAAGAAGAAGAGGAAATAGGTGGAGTTGAAGAAGAATGGCAGGGCCACGAAACAACATGTGTCAGGACTACAGAACAGATATGCAGTTGAGCTAGGTATGGAAAGAAGGTACATAAGGAAAGCTGGTGGTGGAATGCAGAAGTCCATGAAGTCATCAAAAGAAAGAAGGAGTGCAGGAAAAAGTAGGAGATAGAAAAGATAGACCAGGCTAGGGAGGAATACTGGTTGGCTAACAAAGAGGGTAAGAAAGGAGTTTCAATAGCAAAGAAAAAGACATCAGAGGCACTCTACCAGCTTCTGGAACATGAAAGAAAGAAACTATACCAGGTTGCAAGGCAAAGAAAAAAAAGACAAAGAAGATAAGCCAGACACCCTTCATAAGTGATGTCAGCAACAATCTGATCACCAGTTCACAAGACATCAAAGGACATCCAGCAGCTTCTTAGTGAAGAAAACCCCATAAAATCTGAAATGTCTCAGATACAGCCTACAATGAGAGAAAAGGATGAACCCACCACAGAAGAAGAATGAACAGCACTAAGGAAAACGAAGTAAAAAAAAACCAGCAGACTCAGATGAGGTCATAGCAGATATGATAAAGATACTGAGTGGTATAGGGGAGAAATGTCTCCTGAGGGTACTCATAGCACTATGTAAAGAAAGGCATATCCCAGATGACTGGAGAATAAGCATGCTAGTGCCAGTGTTCAAGAACAAAGGGGACATTTACACATGTGGGCAGTATGGAGGTATCAAACTCCTGTCACATTGCATAAAAGTTCTGGAGAGGGTGACTGATAAACAAATAAAGTAGTAGAAAGTAAGTTGGGAGATGAGCAGTTCAGATTCAGATCAGGATGCAGCACAACTGACCCAATGAGAGACAGATACTTGAGAAGAAGCTAGAAATTAGAAAAGAGTCCAACTGCGTATTCCTAAACTTGGAGAAAGCATATGACAGGGTCCCAAGAAAGCTAATTTGGGCAGTCCTGTGGTGGTTTGAAGTCCCAGAAACATTGGCAGAATTAGTGCAAGCTATGTACAAGGACCCAGTCACTCAAGTTTGAGCAGTGTTCGGTCTCACAAAGGGGTTCCAAGTGGGAGTGGGTGTGCACCTGGGTTCAGCTCTGAGCCCACTACTGTTCATACTGGTGATGGACTACATTATCAAATAGGTCAGAGGGGATAGTTCAGCATAGTAGCTGTATGCAGATGATGTGGCATTACAGGCAGATTCTGAGCAAAAGCTTCAGCAATGGGTAGGGGAATGGAATGCAAAACTGAAGGCACATGTAATGAAACTGAGTATAGATAAGACAGCTGTAATGGTAGCAAGTGGGGGAAATCAGAAGAAGCTGAGAATTGAGATAGAAGGAAAGATAGTGGAATAGGTTAACAGCTTCAGGTATCTAGGAGGGGTAGTTGAGGAGAAGGGAAGTCTGAATGCGGAGGTCAAAGTTAGAATCTGAGGGGCTGCAGCCAGTTCACATAGAGAGTCAGGTGTAATGTATGACAGAAGAATACCAAAGAAACTGAAAAGTAAGTCATACAAAACAGTGGTGCAACTAGTGTTACTGCATTGTACAGAAACCTGGGCAGTAAAAGCAGATCAGATTTGGGACCTAGAGGTCATGGAGATGAAGAGCCTGACACAGGTGGTAGGATGCACATTGTAGGACATTTGAAGAAATTAAGACATCAGAACAGATGCCAAAGTAGTTCCAATTGCAGAAAAGGTCAAAGAGAACAGATTACGGTGGTGGCTTAAGCTTATGTGTGGCGGGTCAGGGAGTTCTTGTTTATTTTAGAGTAACATGTTGGCCATAATTTGTTTCACTTTCAATCACAAACATCAGCATTGTTCACAATAACTGGCTGTCTTTGGTGGTTTGGCATGAGCTGGATGTTTCTCAAAGCAACTGATCACTGGTACAGTACACTGAATAGCACGGCCATTTTGCAGCACTTTCATCTGATTGAGGCTTTGGCTTTAGCTTCACTCTACATGTTCTCTCTGTCTCTCTGTGGTTTGTCCAAGTGTTGTGGTTTCTCCCAAAACCTCAAAGACTTGCCATTCTTCCAATTTGCCTGAAGGTAAGGGTGCAGCATGTGTACATGTGTGTGTTTTTGTGTATTTGTCAGTACATCTTGTGATCAACCTGGATTGTTAGTCAGTTAGTGTTAGTGGCTCAGCAGGTAGCATACATGTTTTTGGTGATGGAAAATGAATAGGCTGTGGGTTGTAGTCTCACCACAGGTGATTGGAGTGTTTTTCCATTACTGACACCACCATACAGTATTGGGGGGCTACATTCCTGAGTGTGCCATCCATTAGATGAGATGTTAAACCAAGACCCCATCTACTTGAATTGCTGGTTGCTCAAGATGATGTAAAAGAGCCCATGGAACTTACTGAAAACAGTAGGGGAACTTCCCCAGTACCCTGGCCAAATTTCCCCAAGCCTGTATAAATATCACCTTGGATTTCTTATGAAAAGAGGCTACTAGCCTACTGAGACTAAGTATTGATCCACAAAGGATAAATAAACAAATGAAACTGTCAGTGGCAAAATGTGTAAGTACGTGTGAAAAATCAGTACATCTGTGATAAACCCAAATTGTCAAGACCAGTGTCAGTGGGTCTGTCACTGCACGTTTGAAAAATATCGCTAATTTTTATCTGTGGCCCCACATATTATTCCTGGGAAAATACATAACTGTTCTGGGTAGCAGTTAGTTTTTAGCAAGTCATTAACTTTTAAAAATAAGGTATACAATGTATTAGAAAATATATTACAGGATATCTGGACCTTTAGAACTTCTATGGGTCTGGTGGCCCCATACACTGTAATAGGTGGATTCTGACACAGGCTTCATGGTGGCCTCTGCCTGGAGCCCCACCTATCTGGTAGGTACAAAAGGTTATTATAACTTGTGTGGGGAGCTTTGTATGGTGTAGTGATTATTTATGTGATGCCCCGGCACTGGCCTAATAATCAAGGAGCCTCAGTCCTCACTACTGGCAACAGTGGGGGATGTACACACTGGGAGGATGACAAGTGCACACACATTAAAGTGCAATTTTCCTTAAGAACACACAGAGACCACAGTCATTCTGGGACAGGTTTCTCCTTTTTTCTCCAGATCTCCAATAAGACTCCCCACTGGCACAGCTATAGGGTTGAGATCTCAGCTAAGTGGCCAAGCCCAGACCTCTAGCACCCTCTCTGTCCAACCATTGCTTTGTGTCCCTGCCCATGTAGCTGAAACACACACACACACACACACACACACACACACACACACACACACACACACACAAGCACACATGCACACATACACACGCACATGAACTTTGAGGTTTGATTTATACATGCACACACACACACACACACACACACACACACACACACACACACACACACACACACACACACTTTGAGGTTTGATTTATACACACACACATACACACACACCTGGGAAAGGCTGGCACAGGTTTACTAGCTATGCCTCCTTCTGCCCAGACTATAAGATAGTCTGGACTGCCACCAGCCACTCCTTATCAGCTACTTTAAGGCTCTTAGCAAAGGGTGTCCAATCTTACTATGTAATGCTACTGTTAATACAAATGGTAGTTTGACCAAGAGCAAGGCTATTAGGAGAGGCCTGCACAGTGTCACCAAATAGATATGCAAGAACTCTAAGAGCTTAAATATGTCTAGACAGACCAGCCACAATTGAAAAGTTTAAATATATTTAATTATAAATAATAAAAGAACAAGAAAATACTCAGTAAACAATCACAGTTACTTCAGAGTTCAAACTCACAGGAAATATTTAAAACAACATTGCAGGACAGTCTTAAACAAAGAAAACATCTAAGCTATAGTTCACTATATTCCTAACTGTATCTAAGAGAAAGTACTGTACTCTAGTTAACTTACTTCCAGAGTTTGGCAAGTGTTTTGAGTGGATGTTCTTGTCAGGTCAAAGACCAATACAGAATGGTCAGTCTCTCTCTCTCTCAGAGAGTTCTTAAATTAATATCAAATATTACTGCTGGGTTATCTTACAGGATGACATCACTTTTTGTCACCTGACTTTAGTTCCCAAGCTAAACCCCCATTGCCAGAAACTACCAGCATTTAGCATCTCTCTGTGAAAACACATAAAGAAATGCCCTTCTTAGATATTTTGGCAAGTGGTGGAAGTTGTAAAATAATTTACATTCCTCCACATGTAAAGACAATACAAAAAATTCTAATTCTAGACATTGTGTCTGTTACTGCACTGAAACTGACAGATAACATCTTTTCTGGCCCAGCTATAAAGTAACAACCTCAACTATTCTTCTAAAGTTTTGCAAGTTAATCTCTTGTGTTTCAGTGTCCCCTGTTAAACAGTTACAATAGTGTATAAAAATATCTCTTCAGCACGTCTATACAATATGACATACAGTTCTAACATATTTGTAACACAGGCATATGAATCATGTTAATATTCACAAATGACACAGAACAGGTTTACCATTACAATGTCACCGTGCAATTGCACGGCTATGAAGTATTCGAACAACAGATATTCGAATACTTCATATTTCGGCAGGTTACGTGAGCAAACAGTATTATTGCGAATGGACTGTGCATTCGCATTTATAACGTTCACTCATGTAAGGGGATCGCAGTACAGTGCGGTTAGGGAAATACATCCCTTTCCTCACTGTAGTGTGATCTCAGAGTTGGAATATTAAGTTAGGGGGGTGTGGGGGTGCAGCCCCCCACAGGGGGTGCAGGGTGATTGCCCCCCTGCATAAACATGAGTTTAGGCTAGTTAGTTAGGGAGTTAAGGGAAGGGTGGGATTGCTGTTAAGTGTCAAAAATGTCATGCGTGACATTTTCGACATTAACAGCTGTTTTCCGACTTTAGGAACGTTCGGACTTGTGTACTTTCAGCAAAACACTTCACTGATAAGTACACTTTTTTAATTTTTGAAATAATTATAGTAAACCGAAAGAACAACTTACACAATTCCAGATAGCTGGGCTGGCAGTATCTCCTTTTGTTACATTTCTCTCCCCCCAAAAAAACTCAAGCTAGTTTTTCAAGTAACCCCTGAAAAACATTGCTTGAGTGATTGAGCCTATCTGAGAATACTGTACCCCATACCCTGTCTTGAGATTCCAGATGCCTTGGCATTGCTGACCCCAGAACAGTGCTGCACTGTCCTATCATATGCCTGCTACCCTAGGCTCCACTATAGTAATTTGAGATTTGTCTGGCTGGCTCCCTGTAGCCACAGATCCCCCTCAGACTCCTCCTGCCTTGTACTGCAAATACTTTGCACCAGGGCTTCCCTAAGGTTTCATCATGTTAACATGGTACAGTTTCTGTCCCTGCCTCCTACCTATCAGTTCTACTATGTAGGTAACATCACTGACCTACCTTACCACATTGAAGGGTCCCTCTTAAGCTGCCTGCAGCTTGTTGTGTCTAACAGGAATGAGAACATTACCTTCTGCCCTACAGCATACTCTGTAGTTCAAGCATTCCTGTCATACAACACCTTTTTCTGCTGTTGGGCTTCTGCCAGATTCTCATGGGCCAAGCCCATGAGGTCCCTGAGCCTTATCCTGAGGTTTAGGACATATGCTAAAACAGACTCTTTGTGGGATTCAGACTCACCCTCCCACTCTTCTCAGATCATATCTAGAGGTCCCCTCATCCTACGCCCATACAGCAACTCAAAGGGTGAAAAAAATGTGAATTCCTGGGGCACCACTCTGTAAGCAAACAACAGATGGGGTAAATATTTGTCCCACTCCATCTTGAACTAGTCTGCAAATGCCTGTAACATGGTCTTGAGTGTAGAGTTTAACTTCTGAACAACACCAATGGTCTGGGGATGGTAGGGGGTGGTCTTTAGGTGCTTCACCCTACAGTGCTTCCACAGACAAGCCAGCAGGTCTGATGTGAAATTGGCACCTCTGTCAGTCAGTATTTCTTTTGGGAAACCTACCCTGCTGAAAATCTCTAACAAAGCATTTGCCACCTTTTCTGCCTCAATGGAGGACAGAGTCACCACCTCAGGGTATCTGGTAGCAATATACTACCACTAGGACATACTTTTTCCTTGTGGAATTTGGGTATTCAGAGGCCCCACAATATCCACAGCTACCCCCTGAAATGGCTCCTCAGTCACAGGCAAAGGCATCAAAGGAGCTTTGACTGTGTCCCCTGCCTAGCCTACCTTTTTGCACTGTTCACAGATCCTGCAGTACCTTGTTACATCTCTGGAAATCCAAGGCCAATAAAAGTTCTGCAGAATATGTCTCTTTGTATGCTTTATACTGATATGTCCTGCAAAGGGAATGTCATGGGCTATGGCTAGAAGTACCAGATGGTAGGCTCTGGGCACTACCAACTGTTGTATTCTCTCACCCTCTAGCCCTCCCTCAGGAGTCCACTCTCTATACAGTAACCCTTTGTCCCAGTATACAGATTGCCCTTTTTCTTGACAATCGGGTACCTCACTGGCTACCTCCCTCAGGCCTTGTAATGTAGGGTCTGAGAGCTGAGCCTGTCTCAAGTCTCTCTTGGTAACCCTTCCCCGCTCCCCTTCCACAGGAAGTCTGGTGTCCTCTGACAGCGGTGTCTCACTGTCAGCTTGGGTATAACTACTCACCTCTGCCCTTGCAGTCACTCTGTCCAAGGGAACATCAGTATCTGCAAGCAGCTGTGGATCACCTTTAGTCTCACTGCTACAGGGTATCTCCCTCTCTTAAGTAACCACCACACCAGTCTGGGCTTCAAGTCTGCTTTCTGTCTAAGCCCCCTCCAGGCTACTAAACCCACATGCTTGTCTCCAAGCCTGACTGCGTGTCACTGCATGCATACAATGTACTGCATTATCACAATCATTTCCTATAAGGACATCTGCAGGGATATCCTTAAACACACCCATTTGCTGGCTTTCTTTTCCATCCTCACAGTCAAGGTCAACCCTAGCCAAAGGTATATGGAATGGGGTCTCTCCTAAAGCTCTGACTGGAGTAGATTGCCGGTTAGGTCAGGGACTGTGTCTCTCTTAGCAGTGGCCTCCTTCCCATTTACTAAGATAGGATATAACCTCTTGTGGTAGTTTGGTACCCTTGTTCTCTCCAGACAACTCACTACTTGCATTCTGTCATTCCCACTTACTGGCTCTCCCACCTTTTGTTCCCCACCTTGCCTCTGTGGACATCTATATGCTACATGACCCCACTGGTTGCATTTAAAACATTTAACCCTTGGTCCTGGACATGCACCTGGACTAGTGGCTTCCCCTGCTACTGACAGATTCTGTTGGGGTGGTTTAGGCTGCCCACTAGGTTTCCCCAGACCCATAAGCAGCACTGGGTATCCCTTTCCTGTGTAGTGCTGCACTGCTTGCTAGGTATAGGGCTCCCTTTTTCCATCTGCTGTGTTACATTCTCTATCTGCTAACCAGATTCTCATGCCCTCAGGCAAAGGGCTAAGGGCTTGTTCCCTCACCAAAATGTCTGCCAGCCCTTCAAATATGGTGATCTGACACCCACTCACCCATCTATGAAAATAAGTGCTTAGTTCAGCAACATAATCACACACACTTTCATCTGCCTTGCGTCTGTGCTCATGAAACGTTTTCCTATAAGCTTCAGGTGTTAAATTAAAACATCTAACAGGCAATTTCTAACATTATTATAATTTAAGAAATGAGTATCATTCAATTTAGAAATAGCAGTTACAGCTTTACCATGGAGTAAGGGGGTCGGGAACCATATCCAGAGCCCTTGGCCAACAATATACAGTTTACATACCCTCTCAAACATATGAATGAAACTATCAAAATTATCCCCCACTGTAAATTGTGGAAGAAATTTACTGACCTTTGTTCCTTCTGAGGTTCAGTTACTCCCTTCCCCATTACTTCTATGACCCTGGCGAAGAGTCAGCAACTCCTTCTCATTTTGCCTCTGCTTCCCGTTCTCCTCAGCTTCCAAATGTCACAGTTTCTCATTTTCCTCAGCCTCCAAACATCTCAGTTTCTCATTTTCCTCAGCCTCCAGATGTCTCAGTCTCTTTGCTGCTTGTATTTCCAAATGTTTGGCCTCCAATGCAAGGCTCTTTAATGCCAGACAGATTTCTAAGTCCTCTGTAGAAAGGTTGAACTCTATTTTCTGAGAGTTGTACATTCCCACTGCCAGTCTGATCATCCTCCTGATTGCTGGTCTGTGATGCAGTTGTGCTCAAGGCTGCAATAATTTCTGCTTTAGTCAGGTTGGCATGCACCAGTCCTTTAGCCTGGCACATCTCAGTCAACTGGCTCCTTGTTAGCTTGCCATACTCCTCTGCTGACATCCTTGCCTGCTCTCCCTGACTAACTAAACTAAAAAAAAATAAATAAAACTACTGTGATATGAAACTCTGAATGTTCACTGTGTGGCTGATTGTGAATACAAATGCCTTCTTCAGTGACCACTGTTTACTTGCTGCAGGAGTTCAATATCCACAACACTTAATCCTAATATGTGGATATCCCACCACTGCCAACTAATTAATATGTGATGTGGATATCCCACCACTGCTCACCAATTAATATGTGAAGCCCAGTACTGGCACAGTAATCAAGGAGCCTCAATTCTCACCACTGGCAACCATGGGGGATGTACACACTGGGAGAATGACAAGTACACACACAGTAAAGTGCAATTTCCCTTAAGAGCACACAGAGACAACAGTCAGTCTGGGGCTGGTTTCTCCCTCTTTCTCCAGATCCCCAGTATGACTCCCCACTGGCACAGCTACAGGGTCGAGATCTCAGCTGAGTGGCCAAGCCAAGACCTCCAGCACCCTCTCTGTCCGACTAGTGCTTTGTGTCCCTGCCCAAGTAGCTGACACATACACACATACACACACACACGCACACTTTGAGGTTTGATTTATACACACACACACACACACACACACACCTGGGAAAGGCTGGCACAGGTTTACTAGCTATGCCCTCGTCTGACCATACTATAAGGTAGTTTGGACTCCCACCAGCCACTCCTTATCAGCTACTTTAAGGCCCTTAGCAAAGGGTGTTCAATCTTACTGTGTAATGCAGGACAGTCATAAATAAACAAAGAAAACATCTAAGATATAGTTCACTATACTCCTAACTGTATGTAAGACAAATGTCTGTACTCTGGTGATCTCTCTCAGCTTGCAGGATGACATCACTTTTTGTCATTTGACTTTAGTTCTCAAGCTAAACTCCCTTTGCTAGGAACTACTAGTATTTAGCATCTCCCTGTAAAAACACATAAAAAGGGCCCTTCTTACATCTTTTGGCAAATGATGGAAGTCGTAAAATAATTTACATTTCTCCACATGTAAAGACAATACAAAAAACTTCCAATTGTAGACATTATGTCTGTTACTACTGAAACTGAGAGATAATATATTTTGTTTATGGCCCACCTATAAAGTAACTTAACCTCAACCATCTGAAGTTTTGCAAGTGAATCTCCTGTGTTTCAATCTCCCTTGTTAAAACAGTTACAATAGTGTACAAAAATATATTTTCAGCACACAGGTCTATACAGTATAACATACAGTTATAATACATTTCTAACACAGGCATATGCAGCATGTTGATATTCACAAATGACACACAACAACTGATACCATTTCAGAGAGCTGGGCTGGTAGTTCTTTTGTTACAATGTGTTTTTTTTTTAATTTTCCTCACAGTTAAACCTTAGAAGTGCACACAAAACATTGTTATAGCTTCTGTCAGTGCTGGGGATAGTGTGGTCATTATTTTTTTCACTTTCTTCAGAAGCCTTGGAGGTGTGTACAGAAGGTCACTATAACTTGAGTAGCGGTAGTGTACTGTGAAGGAGCAACAAACTAGGACTACATTACTGTAACAGTTTTTTTTAACTTTCCTCACAATTAAACTTGTTTTTTTAAACTATCCTCACAATTAAACATCATATGTGTATACAGGTGATTGTTTTGGGGCGCAGAGATAAGGAGGCATGCTGCTATATATATATATATATATATATATATATATATATATATATACATATATGAGACAACAGGTTGCCATCTGTTACTGTGTTCTATTTGTCTTTTCAGATTTGTTTCAGCCTGACATCAGAAGAGTCTACAGAAGGTGGTTGTCTTTTGTGGGTAGGGAAGAGGAGACATGCTGTATATATGTGTGTGACAGCAACCACTGTCATGCCAGTCTAACACCACAGGAAGACACTTACACAAAACAGTGGCTGTCTTTTTTGGGTTGGGGTGTGCAGACATGTCAGATATAATTTGTATATTACTGCATACATTTGAATTCTCAGTTTATTGTGAACTTCTATTTTGTCAGATTTGAACACTAAGCCTTGGAGACTACTTATTTGTTCCTCAGAAGAAAAAAATGAAATTGAATTTCATTCCCTACTCATTTATTTAGTTCAGGCAAATCAACTGATGAAAAGGTTAAACGTGCTTGTAAATGCATTTCAGAGCATCTATAACCCTTGACAAAAGTAATCTGAATAATATGAAGAGGCCTTTACTGGCTGGGCTGCACAAGTGGACAGCAGGGAGGGGGTGAGCCATGGAGCCCTTTCATCTAGGGCACCATTTTACCTAAGGCCGACCTGCTGCTATTTGACGTTTTTTTATGACAGAATGGCAAGATAATGTGAGGTCATTATATCCTGTTATCAGACACTGCTAAAATGAGTTGTCATGCATTTAAATGTGACAAATTATCAACCCTACTTTGCTATGAGAGAGTATGCTACCTAAAATATGAGCTACCTCTAGAAATTAGCAAGTGCAAAGAGAGAATTTGTAATAGCAAGTATTGGCAACCACTTTTTGGGGAGTTAGGAGTTGGCAGAATGATTAAGGTGTTTACTTCACAAGCAAAAATACAATAATTTTATTCTCACCTTTAAAAACATTGGCTGGACTCAAAAAGGTCTGCAAGGGCAGCTAGCCTAGTACTTACCTATATCTACACAGATAAAATAGATTATACAGAACTTTGAAATCTTTTGCATCTTCATGAATAGAAATCTGAAATGAAAACTGATACATCATGGCATACAGCATTTATTTTGGTTAAAAACGTGAGTAGATTCATTCAAGTATATAGATTCACATTTTCTCCTGTGTTGTGACTATTATGTTGTGCAACACAACAGGTCAGGCTGTTATGAAGAAGTAATATCAGACAACGGTGCACAATTTGTGAGACATGAATTCCCTGATTTTGAGAAACAATGGGAATTCAAACTTCATCATGTTTCGGATATCCATAGAGTATTGGGTAAATGGAACTTATGGTGCACACATCAGAAAATATTCAAGAACTCTGAACACTCTGATTCAACTGATTGCTGCTCGTCTATTTGTCAATACAAGAATAAGTTGCTGCAATCTATAGGTTCATCTCCAGCTTGGGTATTAATGATTTTTCATCTCAGATCAAGGCTGTTTACTGGTTTTTCTCTGTCTGTTTTATGTAGCTACTATCACTTTACAGGAAGATGAACAGAGTAAACTAAAGTTCTTCTTTGACCAAACAATGCAAAATATTTTCCGAAAACCTGAAAGACTGAAGAGGAGTCAGGAACTGCTTGGAAAGATGAATAAAAACATACAGTGTTTTTTTTCAAAGTACTGAGATTTTACTTGCTCCAATGGTTTGATATGCAAATTTAATCAGGGGAAAAGAAACATTTGTCTCAAATACCAGATTGTAAAGCTCTGAGTGATAACAGTTAGCAGAATTAAGTGTTGTCTAAACTGGGTTCATCATACCCGACTAATTTTGTAAATCTTCTTGGTTTGAAAGGGAAACAAAGAAACCACTTGTATTAGTGCCAAAGTATTGCTGTTTGATTAATGCCTGTTTAATTTTTTCTGTGATGATTCAATTTTCTGCATATTACATGACTTAGCATAATAATAGCCTGTAGTGTTATGATATTATGTAATACTATATTATGTATAGCTGTAATATACAGTTCTTTAAAGTAAAAGGAATATCACACATATAGCAATATGTGTATTAGGTTCATGTTTCTTTTAGGAAACTAATAGTAATGGGAATAATGAAATATGTGCTCTTCCAATTAGTGTCGGTCTTCAGTAAAACGTCTTTGTGAAAGCCAGCTCATGTCTTATTACCTCTGAATATACTTGCATGATACACACAGTGCTAGTCTCCCCCATCTGCTCACTCATCATTATCTTCTTTCAGCTGTTCCCATTAGGGGTCGCCACAGCAGATCATCTGTTTCCATTTCTTCCTGTCCTCTGCATCTTGCTCTGTCACACCAACCACCTGCATGTCCTCTGTCACCACATCTATAAACCTTATCTTAGGCCTTCCTTGTTTCCTGTTACCTGGTAGCTTCATCCTTAGCATCTTTTTCCCAATATACTCAGCATCTCTCCTCAGCACATGGCCCAACCAACGTAATCTTGCCTTTCTACCTTTGTCTCCAAACCTTCCAACCTGGGCTGACCATCTAATATACTTATTCCTAACCCTGTCCACCCTCATCACACCCAGTGCAAATCTTAACATCTTTAACTCTTCCACATCCAGCTCTAACTCCTGCCGTTTTGTCAATGCCACTGTCTCCAACCCATATAACATAGCTGGTCTCACTACCCTCTTGTAGACCTTCCCTTTCACTCTTACTGGTACTCGTCTGTCACAAATCACTCCTGACACTCTTCTCCACCCACTCCATCCTGCCTGTACTCTCTTCTTCACCTCTCTTCCACACTCACCATTACTCTGAACTATTGATCCCAAGTATTTAAACTCATCCACCTTTGCCACCTCTACTCCTTGCATCCTCACCATTCCTCTATCCTCCCTCTCATTCACACACATATATTCTGTCTTAGTCCTGCTGACCTTCATTCCTCTTCTCTCTAGAGCATATCTCCATCTCTCCAGGGTCTCCTCCACCTGTTCCCTACTCTCACTACAGATCACAATGTCATCTGCAAACATAATAGTCCACGGGGACTCCTGTCTGATCTCGTCTGTCAACCTGTCCATCACCATTGCAAATAAGAAAGGGCTCAGAGCTGATCCTTGATGTAATCCAACCTCCACCTTAAACACATCCATCACTCCCACCGCAGACCTCACTGCTGTCACACTACCCTCGTATATATCCTGTACCACTCTTACATACTTCTCTGACACTCCCGACTTCCTCATACAATACCACAACTCCTCTCTAGACACCCTGTCATTTGCTTTCTCTAAGTCTACAAAAACACAATGCAACTCCTTCTGACCTTCTCTGTACTTCTCCATCAACACTCTCAGAGCAAACATCACATCTATAGTGCTCTTTCCCGGCATGAAACCATACTGCTGATCACTAAACATCACGTCTCTTCTTAACCTAGCTTCCACTACTCTTTCCTATAACTTCATGCTGTGACTGATCAATTTAATCCCTTTGTAGTTACTACAGCTCTGCACATCACCCTTATTCTTAAAAATCGGTACCAAAACACTTTTTCTCCATTCCTCGGGCATCCTCTCACTTTCCAAGATTTCATTAAACAATCTGCCATTTCACCTAAACACCTCCATGCTTCCACAGGTATATCATCTGGACCAACAGCCTTTCCATTCTTCATCCTCTTCATAGCTATCCTTACTTCCTCCTTGCTAATCCATTCCACTTCATGATTCACTATCCGCACATTATCCAACCTTCTCTCCCTCTCATTCTCTTCATTCATCAACCCCTTAAAGTACTTTTTCCATCTGTTCAACACACTCTCCTTGCTTGTGAGTATGTTTCCCTCATTATCCTTTATCACCTTTACCTGCTGCACATATTTTCTAGCTCGGTCCCTCTGTCTATCCAACCTTCTCTCCCTCTCATTCTCTTCATTCATCAACCCCTCAAAGTACTTTTTCCATCTGTTCAACACACTCTCCTTGCTTGTGAGTATGTTTCCCTCATTATCCTTTATCACCTTTACCTGCTGCACATATTTTCTAGCTCGGTCCCTCTGTCTAGACAATCTGTACAGGTCCTTTTCTCCCTCCTTAGTGTCCAACCTTTCATACAACTCTTCATATGCCTTATCCTTAGCCTTTGTCAGCTCTCTCTTTGCCATGCACCTCATCTCCTTATACTCCTGTCTACTTTCTTCATTTCTCTGACAATCTCAATTTTTCTTTGCCAACCTCTTTCTCTGTATACTCTCCTATACTTCCTCATTCCACCACCATGTCTCCTTGTCAGCCTTCCTCTGTTCAGATGTCATACCAAGCACCTTTCTAGCCATCTCCCTTTATTAGCTCTGCCGTAGTTACCCAGCTATTTGGTAACTCTTCACTGCCACCCAGTGCCTGTCTTAACTCCTCCCTGAACTCCACCTCACAATTACCCTTTTTCAATTTCCACCATTTGATCCTTGGTGCTGCCCTTACACTCGTCCTCCTCTTTTTGATCACCAACGTCATCCTACAAACCACCATCCTATGCTGCCTAACTACACTTACCCCGGTCACCACTTTACAGTCTCCAATCTCCTTCAAACTGGCCCTCCTACATAAGATATAATCCACCTGTGTGCATCTTCCTCCACTCTTGTATGTCACCCTATGCTCCTCCCTCTTGTTAAAATATGTATTCACCACAGCCATGTCCATCCTTTTTGCAAAATCCACTACCATCTGACCTTCTGCATTCCTTTGCTTAATACCATACCTACCCATCACTTCCTCATCCCCTCTGTTACCTTCACCAACATGCCCATTGAAATCTGCTCCAATCACCACTCTCTCACCCTTGGGTACAGTCATCACCACTTCATCCAATTCACTCCAAAATTTTTCTTTCTCATCCATCGCACACCCAACTTGTGGAGCATATGCACTAACAACATTCATCATTACACCATCAATTTCCAGCTTCATAAACATGACTCTATCCGACACTCTTTTCACCTCCAAAAAGTACAGTTTTGTACCTACCATAAATGTAGATGTCCGAGAGGAATGCATCTGCAGTCCTTACAAATGGGTTGTCCTGTCGTCAGGCAGCCCTTCGGTCGGCCGGATTCCAAAGTCTGGGTCTGGCTTCGGCTGGTGTCGCACTTCACCCGACGTCATTGCGGCAGTTATTCGGGTATAAAGGCATCAGCCGACGCCATTTTCCTCAGTGTTTCTTGCCCCAGATGCCAGGTGCCCTCTAGGTAGGCTAAATTTGGATAAATGCCAAAGTTTCCAAATAGTAGAGAGCAAACACACAAAAATAAACATGTATGTACATATATACAAACAAATACACCATAATAGATCCCCCCCAAGCTAGCTGAAGATTGGTAAGCACCCTAGGAGTACCTCAGAGGGGAAGGAGGGTGGGTAATCCTGACTGCAGATGCATTCCTCTCAGACATCTACATTTATGGTAGGTACAAAACTGTACTATGTCCTTCAAGGATGCATCTGCAGTCCTTACAAATGGGTAGAATACCATAGCTAAACTAGGGGAGGAGGAAATGAGAATAGATTATGGTGTAGTCAGGATCCCTTGCAAAACAGCAGTGGCAAAGCCAGCACGGGATCTAGAGTATAGAGGTAAGTTATAATGCTTGGCAAATGTATGCACGGAGGTCCAAGTAGCAGCCTCTATAATGTCCTTGGTAGCCACTCCTCGTAAGAAAGCTGTGGTAGTGGCTGTGGCCCTTGTGGAGTGAGGCCTGATGTTCTCTGGAGTTTTCTTTCCATGGTAGGAGTAACAAAGTCTAATGCAATTTCCTATCCATTTGGAGATTGTCTGTTTAGAAATTGGTCTTCCTTCTTTTCCTGTTGCATAAGCTACCAGAAGCTGGTCAGTTTTTCTATTGTTTTTTGTCCTGTCCAGGTAGTAGCGTAATTGCCTGTGTACATCCAAGGTATGTAAGAGCTTCTCTCCCCTGTTCTGTGGATTGGGGAAGAATGTAGGAAGGTGGATAGCCTGATTTAAAGAGACTCTGGATACCACCTTAGGCATAAATGTAGGATTTGCTCTCATGGACACTCTATCTTGATGGAAGATCAGGAAGGGTTGTACTGCCATTAATGCTTGTAGTTCAGAGACCCTTCTTGCTGAAGTTATTGCCAGCAGGAAGGCAGTCTTCCAGGATAGGTATTGCAAGTCTGCTGTAGCTGCTGGCTCGAAAGGAGGTAGAGTCAGTTTTTCTAGCACAAAGTTCAAGTCCCATGCTGGCAATGGAGGTTTCCTGGGAGGTTTTACATTTTTAATTCCCCTTAGAAACTGTCTGAGCAGAGGATGCGAGAAGACAGGAGGATCCAAGCTGTATTGTGCTGAAATAGCTGATGCATGTATCTTGATGGAGGAATACGACAGGCCTGTGTGGTAGAGTTCCGCCAAGTACTCCAGGATGTTGGCTATGTTCACCAGTGTCACATCTTGCCCCCTTGCAGCACTCCAGATGAGATATCTTTTCCATTTTGCTGCATAATTCTTTCTTATTGAAGGTCTACGAGCCTCCAGGATTATGTTCTTAACCCTTTGGGATAAATTTGGGTTAATTTCTGTCATGTAATGTTCCAGGCTGTTAGCTGCAGAGTTTTTAGGTTTGGATGCAGAATGTTGTAGTTGTTCTGTGTGAGCAGTAATGGGATCAGGGGTAGTTTCCATATTTGTTCCCAGGACATGCTCCTCAGCAGTGGGTACCAATGTTGCCTTGGCCAGTCTGGGGCTATCAGAATGATCCTCGGACGTTCCTCTTTGATCTTGAGAAGCACCTTGTGCATCAAAGGAAGTGGTGGGAATGCGTATGCTGTCAGGCTTTTCCAACTGAAGGATAGGGAGTCCACCTTCCAAGCAAGTGGGTGGTAAGTCCTTGTGCAGAATTTCTTCAACTGGTGATTGTATGGGGATGCAAACAAGTCTATTTGTGGGGATCCCCATTCTCTTGTGATGGCTTTGAAGATGTCCGGATGCAGCATCCATTCGTGGGCATCTGTTGTAGTTCTGCTTAATATGTCTGCTAGAATGTTTTCCTTCCCTGGTACATAAATTGCCTGTAACTGAAGGTTGTAGCTCAGGGCCACATCCCATAGGTCTAGTGCCAGCCGGCATAGGGGGTAAGAGTGTGTGCCTCCCTGTTTGTTGATGTACCACATAACTGTGGTGTTGTCTGTCCTTATCAACAGCTGGACTTCGTGAAGAAGAGGTCTGAATGCCTGGATTGCCAATTTTACTGCCATCATTTCTTTTAGATTTATGTGCAGATGCAGTTGGTCTTGAGTCCATAGGCCTTGAATGCACTTGTCCATCATATGTGCCCCCCAACCGAGGTCTGAGGCATCTGTCGTGATAGTTTGTCTTGGTTGACTTTTGCAGAAGGGCAGTCCTGTGTTTGATTGACAGGCCTGAGCCCACCATAAGAACTCTTGCTTCAGGCATGGGATCATTGGCATTTTGGTTTCCAGGCTGTGCTTGTGCTGAGACCACAAATTCTTTAGGTACCACTGTAGCTTTCTCATATGAAGCCTGGCATGAGGGACCAGAATTATGCAGGATGCCATGAAGCCTAGAGCTTGTAGCACTTTTCTTGCAGTTAGATGGCTCTGCTTTGTTAATGCCAAGAAATAGAGAGGAAGTTGGTCTTTCTTTTCTGCAGTTAGAAATGCCATTTGTTTTGATGTGTCCAGTTCTGCACCCAGAAAGGTTATTATTTGGGATGGAATCAGCCTTGACTTTTTTATATTGACTGTGTATCCCAGGGCTTGTAGCAGGTAGATGACTCTTTGTAAGTCTTCTGTTAATTTGTTTTTGTTGTCCGCTTGTATCAGGCAGTCGTCCAGGTAGGGATAGATTTGAATTCCCTGAAGTCTGCAATGAGCGATTACTGATTCCAGGCATTTCGTGAACACTCTGGGCACAGTAGATAAGCCAAAGGGCAATGCTGAGAATTGATAATGCTCTGATCCTGCAAGAAATCTGAGGTATCTTCTGCAAATTGGTCTTATGGGGACGTGCAGGTATGCCTCCTTGAGATCTAGAGTTACCAGCCAAGACTCCTTGCCCAGCATGGGAAGAAGCTGCTGTAGGGTCAGCATTTTGAATTTTGGAACAATGAGGAATGTGTTTAGAGCAGACAGGTCTAGAATAGGCCTCCATTTGTTTTCTTTTCTTGGTACCAGGAAGAGCCTGGAGTAAAATCCCTTCCCTTGCTCCATAAATGGTACCTTTTCCACAGCACGCATTCTTAATAATTGAGATATTTGCTTCAGAGCTTCTGCCCTTTGAGAAGGTGGCAGGTTTGGCATTCCTCTCTTTCCTGGTAGTGTATGGAAATGGAACCTGTAACCTTTGTCTATAGTCTTCAAAATCCATTTTTCTCTTGTAATGCAGTGCCAGTTTCTTGAAAATAATGTTAGCTTTCCGCCTTAGGGTGCTTCTAGTTGTTCCCTGGTAGGCGGTGCCACCGCCAAGTCACTGTGATTGAGTTGTTGTAGTGGTGGTGGCTGTATCCGTGCCTCGTTGGTTGTTACCCTGCCACTGGCGACCCCTGTAGGCACCCCTGGGTTGGTTTCTGCCTTTAGAGCGCCTATTCCTGCCTCTGTGCCTTAGAGGAGTCCGGAAAGGACCAATTCTTGGAGGGCCAATTCCTGCTAAACCATGGAGGCTGAACTTGTAAGAAATCTTTTACTGTTTGCACAGATTTTGCTTTCTCTTCCATCTTTTTCAGAACCTGCTGTGCAGGGGCACCAAATAAATTGACCTTGTCCATAGGTGCATCCAAAAGCTTAGATTTGACATGGTCTGGTAATGCCTGCTCTTTCAACCATGCATGCCTCCTGATAACTGTGCCAGTCATGGCTGATCTAAAGGAAGCCTCCAGTGCATCATAGCCACATTTTAAAGAATGGTTACTAACCTGCTGTATGTTATGTAACATTTCTTGAACATACTTTTTATCTAAAGATTCTTCAGAGGACAGCTTTTTAGTCAACTGGTCAAGCATAAATTCTTGATATTGGATCATATGAAATTGGCAGTTCAAAGCTCTAGCTGACAAAGTAGCAGAGGTGTAAACTTTTTTACCCCATCTCTCTAAGGACCTGGATTCCCTGTCAGAGGGGAGGGAGTTTTTAGAAGAAGTAGCTGCTACAGCTTTAGGGCCCTGGGAGATAGTCTCTGGATCTGCAAAAGGGGCCTTATATAAATGGTGATGAGTGTCCGGGACCCTGTAGTACCTATCTGGTTTAGCAGGAGCCGGAGGTAAAGTATCAGGAGTAGTGCAAGCATCATTAAATGCATCATCAACCACAGATAGAACTGGAGGAATAGCTAAAGGCCTATGCTGTGGTAAGTGTAGAAAGGTCCTAAGCCTTTTTCTGGAGTCTGAGAAATCTTGGCCCTGCCACTGAAATTGTTCCCTCATAGCATGCAAGGTTTCCCCAAAGGAAAATTCCTCAGGAGGAGAGGCTAAAGGGATGGACTCCTCAGCATCAGAGTCTTCGTAAGGAGAATAAGAAGCCTCAGGAGGGTCTGAATGTTCTGAATCATCAGAAGAATCATCTGTGGCTACTGGCTCGGGGGGCTCTGCTCTAGGCCTCTTTTCAGGAGGAGGGAGAGAGGCCCTGTCCGGATGTGGCTGGGATCCATGAATTAAAGTGATGAGATCCTGTGCCAAAGAAAGCATATGGGAGCTGGTGCTGGGCCTGTGAGAGGGGGGCTTGGCAGGCACAGGTCTGGAAGTTTTGGCTGCTTTAGCCCTGGCAAAGGCCTTAATAGACATAGCTGGAGGAGGCCTAGCAGCTCCACGTGCAGGGGTAGAAATATCTAGGGGAATGGTGTTTGATAAATCTTGTGAAATCACAACAGAAGGCTGGATTTCAGAAGCCGTTTCTACCAGTGTAGAAGAGGCCTCGGTAGAAGGCAAGTTATCGGCTGAAGAAAGAACCTCCTGCTCGGTTTCGGCCGAAACCGAGACACTCGTGGATTGCTTAACTGCGGTTTCAGCCGAAACCGCGGACCGCGAGTGTCGGTCCTTTTCTTTGCGCTTTTTGGTTATTTGCGTAGTCGGAGGATCTGACGGCATAATGTAGGCAAAATCGGAGCCGAAAATCTGTTCAGCAAAGTCCGAGCGACGTTTAAGTGTCCGCCGGTTAAAAGAAGCACAGGCTAGACAAGCTGCTACGTCGTGGTCTGGGCCTAAACAATGTATGCAATAGGAGTGGAAATCTTTATGAGGTATTTGTTTCCCACAAGATAAACAGTTATTAACTTTCTCTGACATCGGCTGAGGCAAGAAAGAGTCCCCAACGGGGTACTTAGCTTTATAGAAGTCTTCGAAGTAGTATTCGGTAGTAGTAATCTCTGGATCTGACCGACCGGCCCTTGCGAACAGCTTCTGCTTCGGGCGCCACGCGGCAAGAAAGACTGAGGAAAATGGCGTCGGCTGATGCCTTTATACCCGAATAACTGCCGCAATGACGTCGGGTGAAGTGCGACACCAGCCGAAGCCAGTCCCAGACTTTGGAATCCGGCCAACCGAAGGGCTGCCTGACGACAGGACAACCCATTTGTAAGGACTGCAGATGCATCCTTGAAGGACATCACTCAGCATACTATTCCTTCAGGATAACTCCTACGCTATTTCTCCTCCCATCCACACCATGATAAAACAATTTGAACCCACCTCTGATACACCTAGCCTTACTCCCCTTCCATCTAGTCTCTTGCACACACAATATACCAACCTTCTTTCTGTCCATCATATCGGCTAGCTCTCTCCCTATACCAGTCATACTGCCAACATTCAAAGTTCGGACCTTCACTACCACAGTCCTAGCCTTTCTCCTCTCTTTCTGCCTTTGGCCATGCCTTCACCCTCTTCTCCTCCTTCAGCCAACAGTAGCCCAATTTCTGCCAGCACCCTGTTGGCTAACAGTACTGGTGGCGGTCGTTGTTAACCCGGGCCTCGACCGATCCAGTATGTAAATATTTACTGCTGTCCGCATGAAATGATTTGGCAAAGTTTTACGCCGGATGCCCTTCCTGACAAAACCCTCCCCATTTATCCATGCTTGGGACTGGCACACAGAAATGCACTGGCTTGTGAATCCCCAGTGGCTGGGTTCCCCATCTGCTCACTGCTTGAATTAAAGTTATAGGAAATCACATTATTTTGTGTAATACTTAAAAATCCTCATTCTGAATTTAAATTTATACTCTCAGTTATGTTTCTCAATGCACTTACCATATGCGTACATAGGCAGAAGGCATATCTCTCACCCAGTACTAATAAAACTAAGCTTACAGTGAAAGGCAGTGTGAACTATACTTGTCTCAAGAGACATCTGCTTCTTTAAAACTTTTTCCACAATATCTTGTATTTTGCTTTGTGTACATCCACACATTATGTTCTACCATTTATTTCATAAAAAAGGCCTGCTTGTCCTTTGCACATATCATAAAGCTGTGTTCCTGTTTGTGACTGGTTAGCTCGGTACAATATGCTAACCAATCAAAACCATTGCCAGCCACAACCATTCTTTCCTGATGTCAGCAGTGCTGTTTTGTATACATTTAAGGAGGGAAGAGATAAAAGCAATTGTAAATGCCAGCATTCCATTGTGAGAATCCTTGAGTTTGCTAGACTGCTTTAAATGACAGCCCAACAGTGTCAGTCATTTATGAGGGGGTGCTGAAAAGTTCTACGCCCCCTCCAAGAAGGGTATGACAAGGAGCCATGAAACTTACAAGTTAGTCAACATATTCTGCCTGAAGTTCAACACACTTGGCACACAGTGTCTGAAGTTGCTGTAACCCTGCCAAAAAAATGTCTGAAGTCTGGTCACTGAAATCCTGCTCCGCTGCTGAAATCACCACTGAGTCACTTGAAAATTGCCGCAATTTTCAAACTCTTTTTAAGGTTTGTAAACAGGAAATAGTCAGATGGAGCAAGATCTGGTGAGTAGGGTGGGTGGTCAGTGGACTCAAATCCCAGTTTGATCAAAACATCCATCATTTTGTCATCCTTGTGAACAGGTGCATTGTCATGCAAAAAGAGAACTCCTTTCCGCAGCTTCCCTCTCCCTTTTTCTTTCAGTGCCTCTTTTAATCAGCACAGCCAGTTACAGTAGTATTTTGCACTAACTGTTTGGCTCCTTGGAAGATAGTCAGTCATTACAACACCTTCCTGATCCCAGAACACTGTGGTCATGACCTTTCCTACTGACATTTGGGTCTTGAACTTCTTTGGCCTTGGTGAACCTGAGTGCCACCATTGCATGGACTGTTGTTTAGTTTCAGGATCATAGTGGCGTAACCATGTTTCATCAACAGTAACCAGTCATTCCAAAACGCTGACACCAGCTCAATGATCATGCTGCAAAGTCAACTTGGAAGTGTCCATTCAACATCTTTTCTCATCAGCATTCAAACATTTGGGCACCCACTAGGCTGACAGCTTCTGCATACCCAGCTGCTCATGGATTATAAACCCAACACATTCCCTGGATATCTGTAGTGGATCAGCAATTGTTTTAGCTGATATTCACCAATCTGTCAAAATCATGTCATGGACATGGTCAACAATTTCAGGAGATGACAGCGTTTGAGGCCTCCCAGACCTTGCTGCAGCTTTGGTCTCAAAATCTAAATGGTGAAAGTTTGCACACCACTTCTTCACAGTTGGGAAATAAGTGCACTTGTAACTCAATGTTTGCATCATACATTCATGGATTTCCTTTGGAGTTTTGTTCTGCAGGAATAGGAACTTCATGATGGCTCAGAGTTCCACACTTGAAAATTCCACACTTTTCATTAACATGGTTCAATCAATGATCTAAAACAATGTCAAAACATAGCATTATGATTTTGCAAGTTGGCATTTTACAAGATAAAACAACCTTCTTTTCAGCTACAGAGGCAAAATAACACTCAGAATTTAGAAGGTTGGTCAGGCTTAGGACATTTCAGCACCCCCTCATGCTTTTTTATATACATGGATCACAGCATCACTAATGCTCAGTCACACCATGACATGCAGTGTCTACATCTATTGTGAGCTGCATGACTTGAAAAAATCAAACAACTAAATAAAACAGGTAGTCAACAAGAAAATTTAACTTATTAAAAACTAATCATATTACTTTGAAAAAATGGTGGGACTGCAGCTCATTAGTCCAATAACAACAGCTACTCCCCTCTCAGTGTCTGTGTCTCTCTGTCTTCAGTTTTCTCTCTTTCTCTCTCACCCCTTCCCTCTCTCGTTTTTCTCTTTCTCTTCCCCATACTTCTCTAAGCATTCTCACAGTGTTACAGTAATGCACTACCCCAATGGACTTTCTCACTTTCTGTCTGCTGCATAATTTCCCACTGATGAGCACAGACTCAAGAGAGGCAGCTGAATGGGGAGGGGGGATTGTTGTGTGGTGGCAAAGGCAAGAGATTTGAGAGAGAGAGAAAGAGAGAGAAAATTAAAAAAAAAACTTGAATAGTCAGAACTCCATGGCAAGAAGTGGGGGGAATTATATACTGCTGGTAGGGCCAGTATGCCAAGCAGAGAGGCAAAATACCTGTCCCTAACATATGTCAATTCAAAAAGCAGATTATCAATGCCTGTGCAAATTACATATTAAATACATTTAGAAAAATGCTCTGTCTATCCACCAAATGGGGCACATACAGGTGTATAGTCCCAGCAGCTACACAGTCTGCACTGCCCTTAAATCTGCCCCTGCATAAAATTATTGTGATGGCAGAAATATTTATGCTGTTTGACAAACATGAGTCTAAACTGATATTAAACTGTCTCCACGTAAGTCATGCTGATTAAAGGAATTTAACTTTGGTTTCATGACAAGAAGTAGCATTTTGTAAGTGAATGTTTTGCATCTTTATTTAAATTAAATGAATGACATTTGGAGAGAAGATTCTAGATTAATGTTTCCCAGGTATATCATAACTCATCACCTTTTAAAGGCAAAATGTTGCAGACACTTGTAGTACCAGACAAGAAATGTATCAAATCAACTTCTGAGGGTGTTCTGCTGAATAGGAAGCCCACTGTCCTATAATTCACTTCATTATCTTTCTGACACAATTACATACCATTAGTTCCTGGAAAAAAGAACACGACATAACATTTATATATGGTGAAACACTAGAAGATTTGTATTAAGGGAAGCTCTAGGTTATATACTCAGAAATCTGAAGTAAATTAAGCCACAGTTTTTGACAGCTCCATTGTAATCAGAAACTCATAACGCTCTACCAGATTATATCAGGATTGCTTGATCTTTGAACCATAGTACTTTGCTGTTAGAATGTCACTCCACAAACATCTGTCATTATGCCGTTTACTGTGAAATGTAAGTCAGTAACTAAAACATGGATTCAGCAAATAAAGCAGTTCATTTCTTCTTTAATTATTTATTGCAATGCAGTTTCATATCCCATGTGAGAATAACAGTTATCATAGGGCTACGTAGTATTAATAAATACTTCCCTAAGTGCCTCAAAGCTGCTCTGATAACTTCCCAAGAATGTATGAAGTCACATTAAGCTAAAGAATGTTAAAACTACTCTGGAAGGTCCTCCAGCTACCTTAATTTGTAACTTGGACATTCCTGGACAAAAATCCAATTGGCCAAGCAGCACTCTGCCACTGCTGCAGCACCTAAGACTCATTACAGCTCTACCAATTATTTTCCTCTCTGAAATATCACTGAATGCTTCTGATTGGTGAAAAGCATGCATGTGGTATGGTTGTTGGCTACGCTATGAATTAGGAAGTAAAACTAACACAGACACTGAAACACAGATGTGATGTGATATCGTTTACTGAACCAACACAGGTTTGGCAATTATTCAAGCTTTTGAGATGGTATGACCCTTTCAGTGCTTAAATACCTAGTTGTGCCTAGAAAGCGAAGTGCATCTTGAAAAATACTAGGATAGAAAACATACAGGTCATGTTACACCTGAGAGACAGACGTGTGTGTGTGTGTGTGTGTGTGTGTGTGTGTGTGTGTGTGTGTGTGTGTGTGTGTGTGTGTGTGTGTGTGAGAGAGAGAGAGAGAAAGATAATGAGACACTGAGTGTGTAGAACAGGGTCACAGCATGCTAAAAAATCAAACTTTGGCATGTTACATTTTTGTTAGTGTCCATTCAGCAGAGAAGATAACACTGAGAGAGATTCTACTCATTTAATGAAACGATACATCTCAAAACAAGAGATGTATAAGGAGATTAGTTAAATCCAGGGAAGGAAAACAAAACGTTATAATTTGTAAGATGTTGAAGACTAAAGAAGAGCTGCTAATGAATTCTGGGTAAACAGAAATATGCAGCCTTCACCCATCCTATTTTACTACTGGTTCAGAACTCCTGTATGAAACACAAGTTCCATACAAGAGTTCAGAGCCACTAGTATAATAAGTATCTTTGTTTTTCAGTCGGTAGCTTTGTAGATAAAAAACATTGTAAATACATTTTAATTGTTACTTCTTCATTAGAGTGGGCCTGTGCTTGTCCTGCCCTATGCTTACCTCTCAAATTCTTAGCACAAGAAATCTGGGCAAACGCCAAAAATAATGGAGGGACAAAGGCCCCAAAATGACAGATTTTAAATATTATACTTATAAACTTAAGACAGTTGCTAGAATAATAGGTTTTTCAATTAGTATGAATTTTCTGAAGGAAAAGAAGTCTGAAACCGAAATGTTTTTCATAATTTAATGATTTCAATGCTCACCGATTTTCTAGAAAACCATAAAGTTTATGAGAAACAAACCAAAAATGTGAACAAAGATCTGAACATTCTGAAAAAAATCTGGAAAGTTGAAAGGTATGGTCCTCTGTAAATTTACTATATACTTGTAAAAACACTAGCACACAGGTTTATATCAACACTGTATACCATCAGTGTGTGGTAACTTTCTCACCCATCTTAAAAAAGTGAACTGCAATGATTTTGCCTTACAGGACAGGTGGGGGATACAATTTAGATGGAGATAGGAGGATAATGTATATCTTTCTATACACATCTAGGTTCCTTTTCTGGTTGTTACGAAGGAAAGGTAATAGCCAAGCCATGTTGACCTTGCCTCAATAGCTATAAAGTTTCTCTCTGAATAAAGCTCATATTACCACTTTATGTTCTGTTTGCAATTACTTTAACATTTTGTTACTGTTCAATAACTGTTCCATATTTTGCCTGTTTGTTTTACATTTTAAGAGACATTGTTCTACATTTTAGATATTAAAGACAGAAACTATGAATGGATATAATCAAATCAGACTTGTGAAATGCATTGCTACCATGTGTCAGGAGATTACATTTAAGATTTTGCAATGTACCTGTTCTCACATTTCCTGTAGTTGCCTTGTTCATCTTTTCCACAGTTTCCATATATGTCACCAGCAACATTCACCTCTTTGAAGCAAATATCTGGTGCTGGTTTTGCCCCTAAAATGAAAGGGTCACGATTCCATTAGTAATGTAAAAAATAAAATTCTAAAACAAAGGTCAGAAATAAAGCACTCTGCTTGATTTGCAGCATTCTAAAATTATTGCAGTACTGATTACAAACTCTCATGCATCCTGGATCAGATTGAATTTTAGATTTTATGGTAATTTAGAGAGAGAGAGAGAGAGAGTGTGTGTGTGTGTGTGTGTGTGTGTGTGTGTGTGTGTGTGTGTGTGTGTGTGTGTGTGTGTGTGTGTGTGTGTTCCTTTTGGGGAGGGGCTGAATATCATCGAATCCCTCTTTATTTGACATCTGTTTAACTGACAAAATTTAGTCGAGTTAACAAATGATCAACAAGTGTATGAGATTGCACAATACTCATGGTTGGGAAATATGCCCTTTCCCCCACAGTGTGCAATGTTGGAGTTAGCATATATAATTTGCAGGGGTATGTGGGGCACGGAGGGGGGGGGGGTGCCCCCAGCAACAATGATGTTTTATTTTTTTACTCTGTGTTTTGGATACATACAGACTGTTCCTCAGTACATGTGTAGTAGTGTGTCAGCAATATACACATTAATAGCATTCATTTTATCTTGTTACACATCAGATAGTCGTTGTTATAAGATACATCTAAAATTTCATAAGAAAGATACAGTAATCCAGCCTCTAGCTACATCTCATCTTTCTAATTAAACTTTTTTCCTCAAGAAAATTATTCTTTAATGACTGAATCATTCATGACAGCTTTTCCAAGTTGTATTGAAATTGTCTGAAAGATCTTAGAAGACTGATAAAAAATGTTTCCATCTAAAAGCTAGGTGGCAGCCATTCTGTGGAATCTAGAGATAAAATATAGTGCCCTCAGTATGAAAACTGTACTATGTCATGACTACTAAAATTTAAAACATTTGACTGACTAAACCTTTCTAAAGAGGAGATAAGTTTTTGCTCAGTAACAGGAATTTGTGCCAGATATATAAATCATCGACATCACAGGCAAGAAAATGAAAAGAAATGGCAGTCATCTTTTTTCTTTCAGTTAGTCACAAATTCAGAATGCCTGGGTTGTGTGCGCATCTTGCCTTTGAACTCAGTATACTATATTCTACTCCCCATTTCCCTGACATGATACCTTACATAGTTATCCCCTCCACCTGAGATCAAAGTGACATTTTGATGGTTTCCAGCCTCTGGACTGCTACAGTGTTTCTGTAGGAGAACTGCATCTGCCTTACTTCAGTCTTCTGATACTTTTTTGTGATTTGCTAAGAACTAATGATTTTAATTATTCTCTCCAGTTTTTTAAGAGTTCAGGAGTGAAGCCTTTCAGGACATTATCCTGTCCATCTGTGCTTAGTGAAGCTCCATTACAATGTATTCTTCTATAAAAGGACTGGGATTATAAATCGGTTGTGTGCAGCTGTATTGAATACTGTGGGGAACTTTTAATTTAGCACCCCTGCCTTTTCAACATTGATCTCATAATCATCCATCATGATTCCTTCTCCCTTTGCATTTAGTTAATAAAATATTTCACTTCCGCTGTTTGCTGAATTGGCTGAATCTTCTGCAGTTTCATCCTCTGGTTTTCCAATTATCTTTCGTGCCTTCTTCTGTTTCAGCTGGTATTTATACAGTAAATGTCAGAGCAAATGTTTCCTCTTGTCCCAAACAGGACTACTATTGGAACAACACAGTATGAATACGGTAAAACTAACCTCCAACATGATGGTAGTGTGCTCTGTTTTGCTCTTTATGTTTATAATTCCAAAATACTGGTTTACTATTGAAATGTCAAATGGCACTACATCGACTGTACTATAGTCGAACACAGAAGTTCGAAAATAGTAATGTCGACGACAAAAAAACAATCTAGGAATGGTTTTAACATGGGTCGAGGTAGGTGTTCAGTATTATTCAGAACTACAAACATCTCCCCTACTTCGACCCATGTTAAAACACAGTCCTAGATTGTTTTTTTGTCGTCGACATTACTATTTTCGAACTTCCGTGTTCGACTATAGTACAGTCGATGTAGTGCCGTTCGACATTTCAATAGTAAACCCAAAATACTGTGTCTTTCCAAACTACTTTAATATCACTGTATCTCTAGCTCCCCAGCTCAGCAGTATTCTCCTCACTAACTATTACTAGACAATCTTCATCACTCCTTCTCTACCCTATACCCTACTATTAACCCACTGAGTATACTTGAAATGGAACTTGTTGTCTGATCAAAATGGGATGTGGCTGGGTAACATCCTAAATACTAAACCAAGTACTTATTTATTTTTAACCTGTGTCTCTTCTGCCCCCACAAGCCCTGCAATTCATTAAAGGTACCAGCTTGCCAGTACACTTACTCCTGAGTGTAATATTACCCTTGATGCTGATTCAGAAACAAAAGTGGGCCCACTGCAGCACACTGTTCCTCAACTTCTGCTAGGTGGCAAAGTTGCAGTGCAAAATGCCACACCCTTTCCCATGGCAATGATAAATTTGGCAGTTGGTGAAGAGGATTAAGGCTATTAATGAAATATTTCCTGTGGTACATGGTTTGTTTCCCTCAGCCTTATTTTGCCTACTGTATGAAGGTGAGTAAGTCACTTAACCAGACAGTGCTTTGGTGCAATTAGAAATGTGGGCTATGTTTATTAATGATCTCCTGGACTGCATACCTAGTACTTACCTGTGAACTTCTGTCTACAGGACCTCTAACTGTTAAACCACTAAATGAACCCTAGTTCAATATGGGATAATAAAAGCAAATCCCATATATATCCACATTTTGTCTCTTTCTACAAATGTTTTATATCTCATTTCAGATATATGCATTCTTTTCAATCTTTTTCATGTTCATGTTTGTTTTAGTGCAAAGACTTGTTGCTTCTGTAATAAAAACATGCAACTTCTGCTAAAATTTCAGTTTGTTGTATGCATGTTTATACCAGACCCATTCTAAAAATCACAGAAACAAAACTGGCAGTATTAAATGGTAAAAAATCCTTTAATAAATCTTAAGTTGCAAAATACATGTCAGGCAATTGTGTCCCATCATTTTGGCCATTTGCATTCTTCCACAGTTGTTGGGGTTCGGATCCAACCCTCAGATCAGACTCAGCCGCTTCTTCCATCCCGTGGAACACAATCTCTCAAGCACCTTCCTTACCCATAATACCATACTCACCTAACATATCTCAAATGTGTTTGCTGTTCCTCAAACCTGTAAGCATTGGGAAATGATAAAACAACAGAATCTGGAACTCAAACAAAGAAACAGTAGTTCCTCCAGCATTTTTTGATCCTTCCAAAAGTAAAACAAGGAGGGGATTGGAGGGAGGGAAGTTGAGGAAGAATGAAAATGGACAACACAGATGGAACGTTACGATGAGTACATAACTTTATTATCTGAGGTTATCATTTTCATTAATTCCTCAACTGTTGGGACAGAGTCCCCAGCTGCCTAAATCCCTAGAGGACTCTAAGGAAGGATATTCCTGAACACCCCTGAGCTAAAAGCTGCTCTTCCCCTAGAGACCAAATTCAATTTGTAATGTGCGATATAAGTATGAGGATTAGCTCAAGCTGCAGCTGCACAAATATCATCCACTGAAGATCTGGATAAAAAGGCTGAAGAAGTTGCAATAGATCTGGTGGAATGTGCTTTTGGTGGTTTTGGTAAAGACAAGCCCAATTTTTCATAAACAAAGGTAATACAATTAGTTAACCATTTGGCTATAGTCACTTTAGAAACTGGTTTGCCTAATTTCGATTCCAAAAAAGAGACAAATAACAATTCTGATTTCCTCAGACTTTTGGTTCTATGTAAATAAAATTGTAATTGTCTGTGAACATCCAAAAGGTGCAACATATACTCCCCTTTATTTGAGACATTTAGAAAGAAGACCAGAAGGTTGATTAATGTTGGATTCTGACACCACGTTAGGTAGACAGGAAGGATTGGTCCATAAGGATACTCTCTCCTTATGAAAAATCAAATAGGAGGTTTGGATGACAGAGCCAGTAATTCTGGTACTCATCTAGCAGAGGTAATTGCCACTAAAAAGATACTTTTCCAGGTCAGGAATTTTAGTTCACACTTAGATGAGGATTTAAATGTGGATTGTGTTAAAGTCTGTAAAGCAATATTCAGATCCCATCAAGGAGTGGGATCTTTTAATAGTGGTCTAAGTAGAAAAGGTCCCCTTTGAAAAGCTTTACAAAGTTTGGAGGGTGCTAAAGATAGGTTATTTACTCCTGTATGAAAATTGGAAATGGCAACTAGTTGTACTTTTACCATAGAACAGCTAGCACCTTCATTGAAAATTGTAGCTAAAAATTCAAGAACTTTAGGAACCTGTGCTGAAATGGGATCTAAATCCTTTTATTGTGCCCAAATTACAAATATTTTCTATTTACTTCTGTAAAGTTTCCTGGCGGATGCTTTGTGGGATGATAAGAGAATATGATGGACAGGTGAGGAGAACCTGGGATGTCTAGCAATCAATGGAAGTGGAGAAACCATGTGGTCAGTTTTAGGCCTGGAATGTCTAGATGAGTCATGTCTGCAGGTGGGGCAGTAGGTCTGGAGATGGATACAGAATCCATAGAGGGCAAAGTAAATGAGGCCAAAGAAAGGGAAAACAAATCTAATGAGACCAGTAAGGGGCAATGAGGATAACTGTGCTCTTCAATTGAAATGCTTTCTGAAGAAATTTGGTGATTTGAGGTAAGGGGGTAGGTGTAAAGGAGACCAGGTAGCCAGTCATGAAGTAGAGCATCCAATGATGTCTCCCCAGTGTGTGTGTGTGGGGGGGGATCAGGGCAAAGAACCTGCTGCATTTGTTATTGAGGGGAGATGCAAAGAGTTTGCAGCATGGCTGTCCCCATTGATGGAATATCCTTTCTGCAACCTTCATATTGAGGGACTACTCATGAGGCATTAGAATAGACCTGCTTAACTTTCACGCAATCACATTTCATTTCTTCAGAATGTGTGCTGCTATCAGAAATTGATCTGATGAGATCGCCCATTGCCACACTCTCATAGTTTCTTGACACAGGAGGTAAGATATTGTTTCTCTTGTCTGTTGATGTACCAGAACACTGACATATTGTCAGCCTAGATTACAATAGTCCTGGTGGGGAGAATGTCTTGGAAAGCCTGCAATGCTAGGAGGACAATTCTCATTTCCAGGACATTGATACGCATGTTAGCCTCTTCAGGAGACCATGGGCCTTGGACTGTCTTTCCCAAGAAGTGCCCTTCCACCCAATCTGGGAGGCATCTGTGGTCACTATGGCCTTAGGCTGGGGGAGAACAAGGGAGTGTTGAAAAAACGCAGGGAAAGCCAAAATTTAAAACAACAACCACTTTAATCACTTTTAAACGCACTAAATACACACGTTTTTCATCCTACTGAATAGTAAGACTTCTTCAGAAATTAAGCACTCCATTACATACAAACTATTTATAAACTTTGAATTATTTTGGCGCCAAACAGACGCAATGCTGATGCTACAATTTAAAGCTATATTCCATAAAATAATTCTTTAATGAATGCTTTGATTAACTACTTTAAATTCATACTCACATTATATTTAAATATGTATATCCATTAAATTGATGATGATGAAAGACGTTTAGTGTTCATATTTAATAATAAAAACATATAAATATATATATATATATATATATATATATATATTTATTAAAATATATATAAATAAATATTTAAATCACATATATCTAAAAACTGCATATATCTCAAAAGCAAATACCTAAAAATACATGAAAATATGAAAATACATATAAATTTCTAAAATTTCTAAAATTACACTGGACATGCGATGCTTCTTGTCTAAACATAGTTATAAAAATAATAACTAGCAGCGAATAAATTAACTATATATGTCAATAAATTTGTCTACTATATATGTATTAAATATGTCAAATTATATTATTTTATCTTATAATTTTATAATTTTATGTTCAATACATATTCTACTTTTCTATTATATTATATATAAAAAAAACTATAATCCAAAAACAATAAATTAATATTGATGCAATGTTAAGCATCTATGAATAACAACCATTTGGTTTTATATATAAATGTGAATATTCAGATAACATTGATCCAACCTAATTATGTCCTTTACCATTTTGCTTGTACAAAAGTGAAATTATTTACATTTTTTGGAATTTTTAGGGATTTGTTGAGAACAAGGGAGTGACCTTCTTGCACTTGACTAGATTATAGCCACCACAGAAGATAACTTTTGAAAGCATGTATTACTTTGATCTACCTGGATAATGGTTGGTGGAGACTGAACCACTGAGTTGCTAATGTCCACTAAAGAATCATCATATGGTACCTTGCCAAAGGTACCAGAATGATTTTTGCTGACATGGATCCCAAAGCTTGAAGGATCAGTCAAGCTGAAAGACATGAACTTTGAATGATCTTTCTGACCTGGAACTGAATAGTTTAACTCTTGATAGAGGGAGAGAGGGTATTTGAGTGACCATATTGACCAAGGCACAAATGAATTCCAATATCTGTGTTGTTTAGAGATGAGATTTGTTGTGACTGATTGAAATCCCCAGGTGGGAGCATAACTGGAGTACGTAGTCCTGAGCTAGAATCAGATGATGCCTGATCAGAGTGGTTATGAGTCAGTCATCTAGATATGGAAGCACCCAGAATCCTGCAGTCTCAAGTGAGCTGCTACTACTGCCATACACTTGGTAAACACCCTGGGGGATGTGTTGAGACCAAAGGGCACAGCTCTGCATTGTTAATGACTGTCTCACAGCTGGAAGTGTAGCTATCTCCTGGATTGTCTGTTCACTTTGATATGATATGCATATCCTGAAGATCTTTCGAGCACATCCAGTCATCCTTGTGCAGAACAGACAGAATGCATTGAACTGTGACAATCTGGAATGTTGTGTACCGAACTGACTGATACAGATTGCTGAGATCCAAAATTGTCCTCGGGTTCCCTGTTTTCTTTGGCATTAAAAATAATCTTGAGTAAGTTCTGGATGCCTTCTTGTCTGGGGGGACTTCCTGGATGACTCTTTTTTTCTAGCAGCTTGTTTATTTCTAGTGCTGCTACTTCCCTCTGATTGGGATGAAGATTGGGGATTTTGTTTACTACTAGTGGGGGTGGATGTGGAAATTGTATTATATAACCTCTGCACCCATGCATCTTTTTTAATTTCTAGCCACACTGTCTGGTGCAGGGATAAATGATCCCAACTGCCTCCAGAGATGGACAGTCAGGCCTCCCTTCAGGAACCCTAAAAGGAACTGTCACAGAAAGTATCTCTAGATGCCTGGTTATGCAGACCACTTCTGCTGTGGGGACAGCGCCTTCCATTAGAGTTCCCCTCCCTGTCCCCAGGGGAACTGTCTCCATGTGGATTCTGGAAAGGACCCTGGGATTTTTTGAACCACATTTTCCATCCACTTCCTTGGTTCCTATAAAATGTCCATTGTAGGGTCAAAAACATAGGCCCACAGCAGACAGGGTTCTTCCTTTCTGCTCACACCTAGAGAATGTGTCTCTTACTTTGGGGCCAAATAAAGAACTTCCATCAAAAGGAGCATTGACAAAGGAAGATTTGAAGGGTTTCAAAAGTCACACAAGTGCATCCAGGCATGCCTTTTGATAGAAATACCTGAACCTGCAGCCCATGAGGTACCTTCCGCTGCATGGGAAATAAGCCTCATGGATGAGTTTGAAATGAACTGAAGGGTAGCCAACTGTGAAGCAATAGTACTTAGCAAATTCCCAGTGAGGGATTTGGTAAGTTCTTTAATCAAATCCATCTGGAGTCTCATGAAGTGTGCCAAATAATTCAGTAACGGAAGGTCAAAGACTGCTGAAGCATAGACACACTTCACAAATCTGTCCAGTGCCCCAGACTCCCTGTTAGGGGTAAATAGAGGAACTTTTTCCACTAGTTCCTTCCTTGTGGCTACTGCTACAATTATGGCATCATCTGGTACTCCCTTGCTCCAATACTCTCTGTCCTTAGGGGGTGCCAGGATCCTATCTAGTCTCTGAGGATAGGCTTGTTAGTGTCAGGCTGCTTCCATGTCCATCAAGAGACTAAATCAATGAGCTCATGGGCAGGTGAGGTCACCCAGAAGGTACATGGGCCAGCTCCAAAAGACTCCAGGAATACTGACTCCGCCTAGGAAGGGTTGTTGGAAGGCCAACCACCCCTTATGCTTTCGGAGTTCTAGGATGTCTCCAAATGAGACATCATTGGGTGGTGATCTTGGGGACCCTTACCCTTCATGAAGGTCAGTATCTTCTTTGACAGACTCTTGTGGAGAGTCCAAGTGCCTCCTTTCGCATGTTTTCTTCCTGGGAACTTCTTCGGTGTGATGCTGCAGAGAAGTTTCAGAAGAAATTTGTATACTTTGCTGGGTATCCTGGTGACTAACTTGGGCTGGCTGTCCAAGTGGCACAGTTGGTTGAGGCTCGAGACACAGAGATGAATGGGGTTGGGTAGTCGGAGCCAAAGAGGGAAGTGAAGTCAGAATAAGGAGAGAAATTCAGAACTATTATTTTTTTTTTCTTTCACGGCAGAAATAAGTTCTGCCCAAGGCTTGATGTTTAAAGCTGGCAAAATAGTAGATAAACTGAAAAAAATTGTGAGGACAAATAAATAATTATCTGGAAACAATGCCTGCCTCCCTATACCCCCCAAAAAAGACCTTCTGTGTTTCAATCTGGTCTTACATTGGGATAAAAATGAAAGCGTAAATGGCCACAGTCATGTATTTCAATCTGTTCCCCACATAAATAAGCACAGCATGCCTCCTCATACATCCAAAAGACAGCCAACTTCTTTGTACCATCTCTGATACTGGACAGGGAGACCAGAGAAAAAAACAAATGACCACAGTAATATATTTTAACTTGTTGCTGTCAGACACTTACACAATCCAACCCTCCTTAGCCAAGTCCCCAAAAGATAGTAACCTGTGTATATGTCTGATGTTTGATTGTGGAGAAACTGAAAAAAAAATGATAATAATTAATTCTAAATGATTGCACTTAGACAAGTTATAGAAACCTTATATGCACACCACTGAGGTTTGATTGCGAGGAAAGTGAATGAAATAAGTGATCATACCATTCATAGCAAGTCCCCACACAAACAATAGTGACCTTCTATGTACAATTCTGAGCATGATCAGTTTTAGACTAGGCAGTATCTTGGACAAAGTTTGTAGATGGACCCCCTATAAACATGTTTGAAACCCCCTGTACACTCTAAGGGCCACATACACTGTGTTAGAGCCAGTCTAAAGCATAGGGTGTCATGCTTGGAGGAACACTCTTTCCATAATTAATTTATTTTTTAGAGCAATGAAGTATGTAATTTCTTTGTTCTAAAAATAAATAAGTAAAGAAGTCACCCTGTTAGAGCAAAATGTGCCTGCAGCATGACAGGGAGCCCAGGGGGAGGTGTTTCAGCTGACTCAGATCGCATTAGACTTGAGCATTGTGACGTTGCACAGCAGATACTTCAATATCCAAAGGTCAGAGCAAAGCCTCCCAGCCATATTTGACAGTAAGTGTTTTGTGAACAATAAGAACTATGAATTTCTTATGCTTTGACTGTAATGTTAAGCAATTTACCAGAAAAATTAAAAATGTTATGAGTGACAGAGGTCAATAATATGAGACAAAATCTGGACAGGTGAGATGACAGGAATGCCATGAAGACAGAAGCAGTGAGATGAATATTATTTTATTGTTTTTTCAATGATGCTGTTAATGATCAGCTAGATAATTTTGGCAATAGTTTTGGCTTTGTGATTTGTGTCATGCAACTTGGAATACTTTAATGTGTGGTAACTTCTTTGTGTGGAGGTGAAATAATATTGCATACCGATCAGACGTCATGGCTATAACTGCTAGTTGACTGGATGAAAGTAACTGATCCTCCTGCCATTTGCTAAGTTTAAACAGTCATTTTCTGACTTTGCTGAACTAGTGTGCATTTGTGAGAAGTAAGATGAACTTCTTAACTGGACACCACATATACTCAGAAAAAGTAGGTATAATTGCTGGGTCTGCCTGTGGAGCAAAGTGTCTAGTTGCCTGCTGCTGTTTGTTTATTATTGCAGCTTTGCAAGACTGCTGTGATTTATGTGAAGCAATGTGCAACTTTTTACTGTATGACAACTGATGGCTGGAATGAAGGAGAAATATTACACACCCATACTCTTTTATCACAATCAGACATCTGAATTATACATTGAGGTGGCTATAATTGCTTGGTGGGGTTGTCTGGATGAAAGAACTGACCCTCTTGTCACTTGTTTAACAGTCATCTCTCAAAAATAAATAAATAAATAAAATAAGGGATAAAATGCATCACAGAATGCCCAGACCTTCAGAGCTTCTCAGAAATGGTGGCCCCCACACAGAAAGGTTATATAAGTGGACTTCGACAATGGGTTAATAGTCACATCTGCTCTGAACTCTGTCTAGTCTAAACTGAATCCTGCTCAAAGGTGTACCCAGAAGGTCATTGTAGTCATGTGGGGGTCTGGAGACAATATCACTACTTCTTTAACATTTTTTCCAAACCGCAGAGATTACTATATCTTGGGTTAGGGTGGGGACAGTGTGGTCATTATTTATTTATTTGTTTGTTTGTTTGTTGTATTTGATAACTGGAATGGTCTGACTAGGCTGTGCCAGACCCCTTTTCAGCAGAGTCCTGGGGACAAATGCTCCACAAAATTACACATTCTAACAATAAAAGAAAAAAAATTCGACAATGCAGGAAAATATAATGTAATACAACATGACAAAATTAATGACTTAGTAGAGCGACTGTTTTCAGGAGAAGGAAGAAAGAATAGTTAAAAAGCCGTGTAAGATACTTGGTGTGTAAAGAGAAGGAGGGATATGGAGGGGGTATTAATGAGAGTGGAAAATAGGATGGTCTAACTGGGCTGTGCAATACCCTTTTTCTGCAGAATCCTGAGAACAAAAGCCCCACAAAATTACACATTCTAATAATAAAAAAAAAATTTAGACAATATAGGAAAATATAATATAATAAAACATGACAAAATTAATGACTTAGCACAGTGATTGTTTTTAGGAGAAGGAAGAAAGAACAGTTACAAAGCAGTGTAAGATATTTGGTGTGTAAAGAGAAGGAGAGATATGGAGGGGCTATTATTAAAATATTACAATTAGAAAGAGACAGAAGTGCAAGGAGATATTTCTTTTACCTTCCTCACAAACTTCAGAGAGGTGCACAGAAGGTCACTGTAGCTTGTATAGGGTGATTGTATTGTCTATTGTAATCATTATTTTTTATTATACTCATAATCAAGCTTCTGATACATATACAGGTTGCTATCATTTGGGGAAGAGTAAATAACCATGTTGTTTATATATTTCTGACAGCAAATACGTTATGTCCAATATGTTTATATATTTTTTTTCAGTTTTATCCAAGTCAGACCTCAGAAGGGTACACAGAAAAATGATTGTATTTTGAGGATAGGGGGTGAGGAGGCATGTTGTATATATGTATGACACGGTCTACTTGAGTATACCAAAATTCCATTAAATTGAATTTTACTTAACCGACACAATACTGAAACCTTAGTTTAATGAATGTTCACATCACTGGAATTTTAATTCAGGAAAGGAGGCAGTTGGTCAACATGGGGAAATTTGCCCTTTTCCCACTAGAGTGCAATCTCAGAGTGGGTATATTTAGTTAGCGGGCTGTTGGGGGGCACAGCTTCCCACACTGGGGAGTCCGGGGGTGAAGCCCCCACTTGAGTGGGTTTCACATGCTTTGATGTGTTTGTTTTTTTATGTTGGCCAGTTGCATCCTTTCCCAGATTGAAATTCCAGTGATGTGAACATTCGTTAAACTACATTTTCGGTAATGTCGTCTCAGTCAAGTAAAATTCGATTTAATGGAATTGCAGTCTACTCTAGTAGACCCATATGACAGCAGCAGTTTGAAATATAGGAATGTGGGAATTTGTGCCTTATTCAGGTGTAGGCTGCTTAACATCCTTTTCTACATTGTCCGATCGCATTTACGTCCATAGTGTACAAGCAGACGTAAATGTGATTGGCCATTGTGCAGCTGGATGTTAAACAAAACCCAATACAAAGTATAGGGTGTTTGCTTAACGTCCATGCCACTTAACATTCTGTGGGTTAGAACCTATCCCAGAAATTAAGCTGTGCATACCTGTATTTAAATCCAATTTAACACCACAGAAGGATACACAGAAAGTGACTATCTATTTTGGGGTTGGGGGGAGGCAGGTAATAGTCCCAGATATGATTTATGTATCCTCACAAGTGTTTTTCTTCACAGCTTATTGTGAACAGGTACTTGGTGGGCTTTGGGCATTAAGCCTTGAATACAACTTATTTATTTCATGAAACCACTGAATTTCTTTTCCATGTGCATGATTTTTGTTCAGGCTATCACTAGATCAAACGGTTGAGCAAATCTCTAAAATTAACATCAGAGCATCTATAACCCTATGCCTTCTAGGTGCCTAGTAGCCCACAGAGCCCATTAATTAACTTATTACAGTGTAGTCTTGGTCAGTTAGAGTGCACTGAAAGGATGCAGGAAAAAACAAATGTGAAGAGTTTGATTAACTTTTTTTGATCATGGTTTTCTTTGAGGCCATAACTGGATGAAAAGATTAAAAAAAACCCTCTAAAATGTATCTCAGAACATCTGGAATTCCCATGGCTTCTGGAGGCCTTGCAGATCCCAGAACCCTGACTTAATTTCCTGAACAAAGCAGTCTACAGTGCATAAACTGCATCCAAAGAATATACAGCAGATCCCAACCAAGCACTTTGGATGCAGACCATAGAGAAAGCTCTAAGAAATGCTTTGGTTTCTTTACAAAATAAAAAAATAAAGCACAAGTGATTTCACGCTATATCCGCTTCTTCAGGTGCAAAATAATTATGAATTCATTAAACATACAATCTCTCTAAACAGAAAATCTATAAATCACATGGCATTACTGCATCCAATTAAAACTTTAACTCTCAAGCTTTAAGAGGGGAAAAATACTAAAACTGCAATTAAGCCAGGCAATTTTGTAATATAAAATCTAATTATCCAGTTCACTTCTGCTTGTTCAGTGGCATTTATATCACCCTCTCTAACATTATTTTTAATTACCTGTACAGCATTAAATTTAAAATGCATTCCATATCATTCTCCAAAATATGATTTGCAGGAGCATTCAGTGTACTACTTGTTTTAACGTCATACATATGATTACTAATTCTTTCTTGCAGTTGCCTGTTCATCTTTCCTAAATAAAAACATTGACATTTCTGACATAAAGTGATATATACTAGATTACTGGTATAGCAGGCTGCATAAAAATGGGTCTATATCAGCATTTCGAAAGACGAAAATGCAGAATACCAGTTGGCTGACAAGTAAATGTCGAACTACGACATTGCTGAACAGCAAATCACCGATTTCTTCCTACACCTGCCCTTTTCCTGATTTTAGTGCGGTCTCGGAGTTAGAATAATTAGTTGGGTGGTGTGGGGGGCACATCCCCCCACGTTGGGGGGTGTGGGGGGGGTGAAGCCCCCCATTTAAGAATGTTTGTTTGTATTTGGCGTTGGTGTTTGGCTAACCGATTTCTTTCCCTTGGAAAGAAATAGTGATTTGGCCGTTCGGCAATGTCATAGTTCGACATTTACGTGTCGGCCAACTGGTATTCTGCATTTTCGTCTTTCGAAATGCTGATATAGACACATAAAAACAAACTTATAACTGGAACAGGTTACTGGATGCTTAAATTCATTATTCTTACAAAATATAGAGCAATAATTGCAGTTATATCAGGGAAAAGTCCCATTGCTCTCTTGTTATTACTCAAAGATTTATAACACAGCTTCTTCTTTGACAAAAATTGTTTCTAAAAGTAAACAAAGGGACTTAGTCTATCAGAACTTTAAATATATCACTTGTAATTAAAATATGCCAATTTCTTTAAATTATATTACAAACATCAGATGTATCCCTTGTATAAGTAATGCAGAACCAAATTATTTTATTTCCAGTACTAGCTCCATCAGTCACTTGACCCAAAGATGCAACGAATGGGGCTATTGTTAATCTTCTCGTATTATTTACTAACTCAGTATTATTATTAATCTCATTTATAGGGTAGACCCTATCAAAAATCATCTTCTATTTGTTCTGTAGTTTTCTCATAATCATTGTCATTACTAGTAAAACATGAAGCATGCCCCAACTGCCCTTTCAGTATATTTCTTTCTAGAAAATTAAAGTGTGTACTACCCTTTAACAAATATACATTCTTTTTACATTTTTTCTTAAAATGTTAGCACACAATCCATCATTAGAATCTATAAAAACTGTTACATCTAAAAAGACAACAGCTGTTCTTGAGCTGACACTGGCGGACCATAAAAATTCAATGGCACTATGCAGGTATTCTATAAATTCTGAAAGCTGTAGTTCATCGCCACATCATACAAGAAACAGATTATTAACAAATCTTACAGAAAAATAAATACATTCTATAAATGAGTGATTTTGCAGCATAAAATCTCTTTCCCATACTGCCATGACTAAATCTGCAAATGCACTAGAACTCGAAGTGCCATGGCCACACTCACTTTTTATAGCTTAATCTGATCAGAAAAAATTTAAAATATTATTTTTTTTTTTTTTTGTGCAAAATCTTTTATTTCTTTTTTATGAAAACATATACAGTGAGTATAACAATGATAACTGACAGGTAGCAGTATGACCAGTGAATACATTGCTGATTAATAAAACATAAAAGCAAAATAGTGAAAACTGTTTACATATATGCCAGAAGTCCATCCTTAATTATATATACCAACTTCAAATTAGAATGTGTTCAAAAAGAGATTTCCAAAATTATGTAAAGTGGGTGTGAGATTTCTGAGTGTAGGTTAAATATTTGTGAGTTATTAGTTGTTTAGTAGCTAACTGTTTGAAACCCTCCCAGGTGAGTGATGATCTGTCCTTCCAATGTAATGTAATGTAGTATTTAAGTAACAAAACTAGTGTTATTAATATACGTGTTTGTAGTTTAGTCAGGCCAGTGGGGGTAATGTAAAATGAAAATATTATTTTCTAAAATCAGTTCTAGTTACAGACATACTAAATTAATAGATGAATCTGAAACAAAAGTCTGTGCTGATAAAAAAGTACAAATATTATCTATACCATAATTATTAGGTGTATAGCCTTAAATAAGGATATGACATCTAATGTAACAAACATAAAATCTCTCTTAGAGATATCAGAAATATACTATTCATAAAGTTTTATGAGAAAATGCCTGGTGTCGTGTAATAAAGCACGGAAGCTGTTTAACAGAGGATGGAGGGCCTTGTCAACATAAATCGACAGCAGTTCTGTTGACCATTCTTGCCCTGAAACAGCTGGGCACATAGGTGGATCTATTTATTTTTTATGGATCCTAGGTAATCCATAAATCATAGTACATACAAAATTCAAAAACACTGTTTAACAAGTCACGCATGCAAATCATATTAATTGTTTTAAACTTAGTAATAATCTTAGTAACATCAATTCTCATAACTTTCTCACAAATACTATTATTATCTAACATACTACACATTTTGTAAACATACAAATTTTTATTCATAACTACTACCCCCTCCCTAATCAGCTGGTCTGATAGTTCTTCCAATACCATGTTTTCAGCCTGTGTCAAATTTGTAAACATACCTTTCTTCCATGCCAAAATATCTTCATACATATCCCTTTCACAAGTTTGAACAAATGCCTCGATTAAAGGATGATATGATGGAACAAAAGAGGCTCTCTATTGTAATGTCGGTACTCAAAACGCTGAGTACATGACATGCTGAAAAGAAAAACTGCAAATCTTGAACATTGCTCTTCTCATTTAAACTTTTTTGCAGGAGGGCAATCCCCCTTGCATCCCTGATGTGGGAGCAAGCCCTTCATTCCCCCAAACTTATATACACTAACTCTGAGATCACCATACCTCAGAGAAAAGGGAATATTATGAGAAAATGGCCATCTAGGACTTAACATATATAAGTCCATTTTCTTGGTCATTCAGTCTCCATTTTTCAGGACTCGGTCTAATGGGTCTCAACATTTCAAACAATTACCAACAAAAGAACTAGGCTTCTTAAAGGTTATAGGACTCATTTTTACATGAAAAAGGCTTTTCAATGTTGCATTCACAGTAAAGAAGCCCATATCTTAAGACTGCTTCTAAGTACCAATAGTGAAGGGAATAACGGATAGTCCTTTTCTCAGAAGACTAAGCTGTGCGTCAGTCAATTCTGTAAAAGACAAATTAATAATGTGGTCTAAAGTTGGTTCTTCATAATTCTTGTGCTCACAGTTCTGAAAACACTTTTGAATTTCTTTTTCTGCCTCTTCCTTTTCAACCACCCCTTCTTCTGTTCAATAATCTCCCTATTTTTGACAAATCATGCTGATGTACTGGTTCTGGAAGTTTAAGAAAATCCTGGATGGATGATTTGGATGGCAAAACTTCATTCACATTACTTGTATCAACAATATTTACTATGAAAATAGCTGTTACACTGCTCACAGCACCACTAGAAGTAGTAATTACATTTTTACTTTGCGGCCATGAAAAAATACGCCCCTTGTTGCTTTTAAACACTTCTCAAAAACTGTTACTCATTCAAGCAGCTTATTATACTTGAAAGAAAATGTATTAAACAGGACATTTTTATTGTTAGCAATTTGCAGATTCTTAATGGTTTCTATTAATTTCAACTCCACTGGTTTAAAAAAATCATTCATAACTATTAAATACTTTCTGCTATCTAAATTCAGCTGCTGCCACTGTCTGAGTAAGTCTGTATATGCATTAGCATAATGGATATTTTCAAAATCCTTAGCCCTCTCAGAAGAATATGAAGTTCCAAACAGGCTTCAAAAAACAACCTTTGCCATTGTAGTTTTATAAACTAGAGTAAATCAGATGCAAGCTACTTAAGTTGTTTATTAAAATCATCATGCAAAGATATCTCACTAGCCAAATGAACAATCAGTCTCTGTGAGCAGCGAATTAACAGCAATCTGTAAAAAATCTTTAAATCCGTCATCAGTAACAAAATTCAAAAATAAAGCTGGAGTATAACCCCACTCGATATTTGTCTCATTTGCCATGTCTCAGAGACCAACTAGCCCAAAATAAACTTCCAGAACAAAGTTGCCTACAAAGAATAAACTGTATACAAAGAACAAAAAAAAAAAACAATTAAGCACTTTAGATGCAGACCATAGACATATCTCTAAAGAAATGCTTTTATTTCTTTACAAAATAAAATAAATAAATAAATAAATCACAAGTACTTTTACACATATCCACTTCTTCAGGTCCATACAATCATCTAAACAAAAAACTATAAATTACATGACTTTTCCACATAACATTTTGACAAAATAAAAAATAAAAAATCAGAAAAAAACTTAAAATCACCTCAGAGCTGACAACAGAGCAAAAAAAATCAACTATTTATCAAAAGAATAGTGCCTTGGCAAATGCCTTCTAAACTCTTAAACATAATCACAAAATTATTCCTTCTGTATCCAGTACTTGAGCAACTTAAACAATTCAATTAATCCAATTACATCTTTCAATTAAATCAACTATATGATTCAATTAAATCAATTATGTTGCAACAAATAGATTGCAACAAATCAAGCCAATAAATTATTTTTTCATTCCCTTATACCTCATGCAATATTATACCAAATATACATGAAATATACAAATATTTAATAAATATTTGTTAAATACTTAAATATTTCTAGCTAAGTTAAAATTTCAACCAGAAAAAAATTACAACAAATATTTCATAAGTAACTCGTTACTAAAATATTTTGGTTGCAATCTATTATATACAAAAATAAACTACATTTATTTTTGCAATAATACTTCGGATGTGTTAAAAAATATATCTGCGTTATAACACACATACATTATAAAAATGCTGAATCATTGAGATTTCTGTTAAGTTCCTCAAAGAAATATAAGGCAACTGGATTTTGGGGTAAAACATTTTTATATCCCTGATATGTTCCTGGATTCTTTTTTGTACTTTGTCTAATGGTCTGCCCTATTCAGAATTTACCACAGGTACATTTTAGACTACAGACCACAGCGCTTTGATAGCAATTATGAACACAAGGAACTTTAACATATAAACCATTAATCATATAACTAGACGTATTATCCCTATAGGGACAAACTGAGCACCCTTTATATCCCTAGCTGGAACTACATCTTGCACAATAGTATGTACAGTAAGATTACCAATAATTGATGAGTTCCTGTAGGACATTTTTAATTTAAAATTTCCAAGAAATTCATCTAATATTATGTTCTAATATTTTTTTAAAAATATGTGCAACCACCTCTATAAAGGGGGCATAATATTTAACAAAATATACATCCTCCATTTGCTCTTGAAAATTAAACTTCATCTTCTTACCTCTAAAAAACCTACTAATACACTGCTCTACCTTTTGCCAAGATGACATCAAATGCTCACATTTATCACCCCTCACCATTAATCTGTTAACTAGTTCTTCAAATGCTTCCTGAAATTTACAATTTTCTGAGCATAAGAACTTTACTCTAAGAAATTTCCCATTTAGGAGGGGAGTTCAACAAATATATAAGATGTGCAAAGTATTTGGTGAAGTAGGCTTTCAATATAAGAATGACTGTATCTCACTATTGCTTATATAAATCAAAATATCTAAACAACAATTTTTATCTTTCTAAAAATCAAAAGAAAAGTCAAACCATAACTATTATTATGAAGCCATTCCATAAATTCTTCAATTGAATGTATATTTTCTTTATATTATAAAAAAAACAAGTCATCAGTATATCCCTGTAGAAAATTGTTATTCACAAAGTAAGAATATCCACAGAAAAAAAAAACATATTCAAATGTTCCCATAAACAGATTTGCATAACTGGGGGCAAATTTAGCCCCCACAGCCATCCCATGAATCTGTTTATAAAAATTTCCATTAAAAAATAAATATTATTTAATGAAAAACAATATCATATCCGGAATATCAGAAAGGCCTTGAATACCTGTTAAAAATGAGCTACTGCATCTAAACTTAAACAATGCTATCTATATAAACTATTAACACTTACTGAAACTAAAAAAATAATTATCCTGCCAAACCACCCACCTTATTTCCTGCAAAAAATGGTGACTGTCTTGTATATACAAGGGTAACTGTATCACATATGGCATTAATACCATATGTAAAACGATACAACCTTTTTCAACAGGCTTCCAGCTTAACAGACAATAGGTCTCCCCGGTGGATCCTCAAGAATGATGTAACTGAAATGATTTTTTTAATTACTTAAATAGTAGGTTTGTAAGAAGTGATTTGATGATTGTGTTTAAGAACTTAGGTGTTTGCCAAGGCCCTAGTCTTTTGATTAATAAAGTTTGAATTGTTTGCTCCATTGCCAAATGTGAAGTGATTTTAAAACTTTAACCCTTTAACTTTAAGGTTGAGAGAAATACTAAAACTGTCATTTAAGCATTTTACAGCATTAAATCTAATTATCCAATTAATTTATGCCACTGAAAAAGCAGAAATTAACTGGAAAGCACCATTATGCCCATTTGCTAAATCATACTTGAGGAACTTATGCTTTTTGTCAAATCTGGCCTTTTGAGCTCCAGAGCTTATCCAAATATGACTTATTTTTTCAAACCCATAGAGCAACTCTTCCTAAGCAAGTCTGTGTAACTGGCTAGAACTTGTCTGAAACTACACCTGTTCTTTGCATAGCTCCATTCAAACCCAGTGGTCTGGTTGGTGAATATCACATTACTTACAAAACTATCCTTCCAGCAGCAGATTGTTGAACTAAACAAGCAGAGTAAACTTAAAAAAAACAAACAAAAAAAATAAATAAATAAATAAAAACAGTAATGCAGAAAGTGGAACTCGAGAGACATTTTACTTAAGTAGCTAAACTATTTAAGTGAATTTTCTCTTGAGTTTCACGTTCCACATTGCTGTTTTTTTTTGTTTGTTTGTTTTTTAAGTTTATCTGTACACTGGTTTTCATGTATTCCAGCTGTGTGTTTAATTAAACAAGTAGAGTAGTTACCAGAATAGCTGTCTGGGATTCATGTCAGTCATTCAATGTTCAAACCATTGAAAGCTTAACAAAAAAAAAAAAAAAAAACAGTCAGAACTGCATTTTAGTATTAAAATGAAGCATCATCAAATTTTTGAGGGGCAAACTATCATACCCCCAGCCCTCCATTACCAATGCATATACTAACTGCACAGTCCGGTGTCCGTAAAGAAAGGGCAGAAACCACATACATAGAAAGCACATCCCTCTCCCCCACAGTGTACACACAACAACACCATATAATCACAAATCAGCACAAAATGAACTACAGCACCTTTATGGAAAAATATTATCACATCCTAAACTCACCAAACAACACTACATTTCAGTTTTCACTTAAATCAATTGACAGTTTCACATTAAAACAAAACAAAACATGAAAATACAATGTTTTTGAAAGCTGTGAATCAGTATAATGGACAACAAATTTTTCACTGAAACAATCTTCAATAGCAGGACGTGCTGTACACTGTCAGTGCTATTTAGTAGACTGTTGTTCTTTCTATTAATTTAAGTAGAGTCATTCAAAACAGATTTTTTTCTTTCGAGCACAAATTGCAACAGAGTTCTAATTTTAACAGGAAAATTGAATAGTCTGCTTAAAACAAATCTGATCTTTAAAACTAGGCCATTTAACTACTTATGAATTAACTGCTCAGTCAGATGCTATGACTTAACAACATACAACTCAGCTTTTATGACCTACAGTGAGTTAGTAAAATATTCAGCAAAGGCAAATAATCACAAGCAAAAAGCACTAAGTACAGATTACTGAAAATGACTGGCTAGCCAAGCACAGTATTAAGTCTTCAGGACTGACTGGTCCTGTTTCATTGACCAAAAATGCTACAACATAGCCCTACAGCATCTACTCAGAAAGTGTGAGGAAGGTGTTTGAAAGCAGTAGACCTTTGGCTGATATCAGAGATGTTCTTCATACTCATCACTGCTGCAGTAGCCTAACATATATGGGTTGTATCCTGCATAGGATATAAGAGCTGGCCAGCTTCTAAAGCTTCAGGGCACCTTTCACTGACACAAACTGTAAGCTTGAGCTGAGATGAATAAAAGTCAGGTTTGGGTGCCAAGCACTTTTAGAGCTTTCCTGCCACTAAAGAACATTCCTGTGTGGACTTTCAGGGATTGGCAGTCAGATTGTATTGCTTCATTGCTAGGAAGATAAGCTCCCTTTGAGAACAAAAACACTTCTACATATTAAAAGTACAAATATTGGCTGTCTAAATACACTCCTCCTTAAAAGTTAAGTGTTTCAAATAAGGTAAATAGGAAGGAGAGCGACAGGCAGGTTATCCACACTTAACGTTTACAATAATTCCACAGTTCTAGGTAAGTTGTCGGTTGACCAAAGAGTTTTTAAGCATTACCAGCTTTACAAAGTTGCTTAGTAAACCAGATGTTCTAAACAATACCAAATTTACAATGTTCCTCACCTCGGCCAATAAATCCCCTTATACAAATTCAGCAACGTTCACTTCACCTCGTTTCACTTACGAAAAAAACGGATCGACCAAGGCAAATAATCCAAAAGCTTTAGCTTTATTAAAATACAACAGATTGGCAAGCGCTTTCACCCGTAGGCTTCATCAGGCCACAAATAAAATATGCATTCAGGTAAAATTTATATATCAATCCATATTAACGTCACTTCCTTTAATTAATATAACTCTCTACTCGCCTTACTAGGCTTGTGCATCTTTCCATATATAATATAAGGAACAGGTCAATTTAAACAACTTTCAGAAAAGCAATCAACACTCTAAATACTTTGTGAATATTTGCAGAAAACCCATGCACGTAAATAAAATTGCTATTTATCTAATAAAAAAATATATATATATGAATAAACATACAATTTCTCATTTTAACGCATTTCACGTATTCAGCGCTTAGCATATATATGCTGTATATCTAGGTCCAACCTAAAAAATTAGTAATAATATGCGCTTTAAATGAATATCTATTTAAAGGCAATGTTAAAAGTGCATATCTCTTAAGTACATATATAATACAGTGCCACAATATTCGTTAAAATAAGACAAAGTGATAAATAGATATTTATAATACTTATATCAAAAAATATATAAATATATATAAAAAGTTTAGAAATCATTTTATATTAAAAGCTTATCATTTTAAAACATTGAGCATTAGGCATAAAATTCATACTAACTAACCATAGCTCAGTCATGTACCTATGGCTATAATGCTCGAGTTCATTACTATATCATGCATGTGCAGTAACTTAACGTAGTACTACCTACTATTCAATTGGTATTTAATGTATGGCACTTAATCTATGTAGGATTATGCTACACATGAATTTATAGTATATTACTAGTGTCTTCCCTATAATATATATATTAAAACTCTATATTATAAAATCTATTCTATTCACTAGTACCATATCATGTCAACGATCTAATAGGTGAGCACTTATATCATTTTGTTAACTTTTATTCTCCTGTTTTTCAAGATGGGCTTGATAGGAACCCTATCATTAAGTCCCAGTTCGCGATCTGCTCTGAGTTTGATTATCCATCTACTTTCATTACATTCAGTAGTGTTACGTACAGAACCTCTACGTATTGTAGGTTTATTAACGTACATGACCATGAACTTAAATTTATGTTCAATAGAAGTAGAAGCTACGTGTTTAGATAGTGCATTTTTGTCTGAGCCCATCCTGATATTATATAAGTGCTCCCTTACTCTGTCTCTAAGACGTCTATCTGTCTTGCCCACGTAAAAGGCTGGGCATAGTTGGCACATGACTAAATATACCATGTGTGTTGTTTCACAATCTGCCTCACAATAAAATTTGAATACTTCATGACTTACTGGGTGTTTAAACGTTGCTGATTCATCTATAGTATCACAAAATTTACATTTCCCACATGGTCTGGTATTAGCTGACAGCTTCTTACTGTTGTCCTTATCATTACCCCTATTTGGACCACATAACATTCTATACAGGTTTAACTTATTTTTATAAATAAATTTGGGCTCCCTTCCTACCACTTCAGAAATTACAGGATCCACCTGTAAAAGTTCCCAGTACTTACTATACCCATCTCTAATCTCATTTACATCTTGTGTATAATATATACCCACTTTCATATTCCTAGAATTAACGCTGTTTCTTTCTACACTATTTCCCACTATTTTGCCCTGGTCAGCAAAAAATGGATATGCTCTTCCTTTTCTTAAAGTCTCAATATCAACAAGGGCTTCATCTATTTTGTGTATTTTATAAGATCTTTGCATAAATTGTCATTTCAATTTCTCAATTTCTTGACTATACCCTATATCAGCTGAGTTTAGTCTTGATACACGCATAGCTTGCCCTTTAACCACGTTCTTAAATACATAATTAGGGTGCATACTAGATCTATGTAAGTATGAACTCCTATGACATGCCTTTCGATGTACTCCTGTATTTAAACACCCATCCATTATTTTCTCAACATATACATTCAAATATGATATATACTCCTGGGATGCTGTCATTGTGAATTTCAAAAATCCTGTTAATAAGTTAATCTCCTGAACAAAGGTTTTTAACTGTTCCTCATTTGATTTCCAAATAAGGAACAAATCATCTACAAACCGAACATAAAATACAACATGTTTTTGGTAAGATTCCAAGGTAAATAAATGTTCATTCTCCCAATTAGCCATTATAGCCATAGGTACACGACTGAGCTATGGTTAGTTAGTATGAATTTTATGCCTAATGCTCAATGTTTTAAAATGATAAGCTTTTAATATAAAATGATTTCTAAAATTTTTATATATATTTATATATTTTTTGATATAAGTATTATAAATATCTATTTATCACTTTGTCTTATTTTAATGAATATTGTGGCACTGTATTATATATGTACTTAAGAGATATGCACTTTTAACATTGCCTTTAAATAGATATTCAGTTAAAGCGCATATTATTACTAATTTTTTAGGTTGGACCTAGATATACAGCATATATATGCTAAGCGCTGAATATGTGAAATGCGTTAAAATGAGAAATTGTATGTTTATTCATATATATATATATATATATATATATATATATATATATATATATATTTTTTTTTTTTTATTAGATAAATAGCAATTTTATTTACGTGCATGGGTTTTCTGCAAATATTCACGAAGTATTTAGAGTGTTGATTGCTTTTTTGAAAGTTGTTTAAATTGACCTGTTCCTTATATTATATATGGAAAGATGCACAAGCCTAGTAAGGCGAGTAGAGAGTTATATTAATTAAAGGAAGTGACGTTAATATGGATTAATATATAAATTTAACCTGAATGCATATTTTATTTGTGGCCTGATGAAGCCTACGGGTGAAAGCGCTTGCCAATCTGTTGTATTTTAATAAAGCTAAAGCTTTTGAATTATTTGCCTTGGTCGATCCGTTTTTTCGTAAGTGAAACGAGGTGAAGTGAACGTTGCTGAATTTGTATAAGGGGATTTATTGGCCGAGGTGTGGAACATTGTAAATTTGGTATAGTTTAGAACATCTGGTTTACTAAGCAACTTTGTAAAGCTGATAATGCTTAAAAACTCTTTGGTCAACCGATAACTTACCTAGAACTGTAGAATTATTGTAAACGTTAAGTGTGGATAACCTGCCTGACGCTCTCCTTTCTATTTACCTTATTTGAAATACTTCTACATATTACTTTTAATTTTAAATTTACTTTGCTGTTTAGGAAAGTATTTTTTATGCAAGGAATATGTGTTTTCATTGACTATCATGTGACTTAGTTGTACTTTTACAACATGAAAGCACTTTTAAAAGTTGACAAACATTTTTTTTTGGAAAAATGTGTGTTAAATTACTTTTTGAGTATATTAGAATGCACTTTAACCCATTTTTATTGGGAAAAGTGACTTTATACTACTATTGAAATTTTACTGGCTTGTGCTTCTTAGCTTCTCCTGGAAAAGAAACACCATTTTCAGCTTCACCATGGAACAAACTATCAGTGTCGTGGTCAGTCCTTCTTCCAGCCACAAAAAGAAAAAGTTAATTAAACGGCATTTGCCACCACAGCAGGCTAACAATTTGCTTCAGCCGCAGGTGGGTGACTCTACTGTGGCCAAAGCTAGATCCTCAGGTGACTCAGCTTTACCTTTTTCTCTGGTGTTGCCGGAATGGACAGGGGTTATCAATGTCCTTTGTGTCTGTTGGGGACTCTTTAGTGGGCAAAGGAAAGCCACTTTTGTTGGTTTTGGGAGAAGAAGACAGAGAAGGTGCCCCTTCTTAATCAGAACATTGTGCCCATCCCTGGGGAAACTGTTGCTGCCATTAAAATTATGTTTTCCTTTATTTTCCTGTCAAAAAGAAACAGAAAATTAAACATATATCTTCTCCTGTTCCAGTTTCACTGGAAAAGAGCAGCTTTTTAAGTCTGGCTCAGAGTCTTGTACAGTATTGACCCTCCTTATCAGTTGGCTTATGTAAGAGAAAAAGTGATTCCTCTTTTCCCGAAGATATCCAAGATATTCAGTCTGGAGAGGAATGTGATGGGACAGATACATGTTTTTCTCCTTAGAATTCTGATTCAGAGGAGAGCATGTTATCCAAATTTTTTGTCAAGGATTCTGTTTCTCTAAGACTATTTCCATAATGTGGCAGTGTTTTCAGTGGTAGAACACTGAGGACCTTTGTACAATATGATCTGATGAAAGCGAAGTCTGGCCGAAAGCGCTTATCACTGTACTCAGGCCTTTTTGTTTGTTCTCTGAAATAAAGTACGTTTTACTTTTATGCTCCAATTGTTCTTCTATACAGCCTCAGCCGTGGTGCCACTTCAGGATTTTTCACTGTATTGTCCTAAAATTAGACAATATCTCCGGTATGAAAAATAAAGGTTTTGGAGAGAAATAAGAGCTTGGCTAACAGGGGTAAATGTCACCTTATAATATCCCTGTTACAACAATGACATTGCAGAAAACTATGCACAAGTCTTTAGTCAACAGCCCACAAAAATTAATGACCACTATGAAGCAGCTGTAAAAATAGTTGAAAGCATATTTTTGCATTCATTTTAATTTCAGACATGTACCCCTCTGAAGTGAATAAGTGACTCAAAGAAATATCATAATGTGATCGGGCAGCATGTGATCACTTTCCTTAAATTTCTCAGAGCCTGGGAGACTTTTTTGCACAACCAGTGTAGCACATTTTTAGTACTTTATGAAATCAGGTATATTTCCTGATTTATACAATATAGCTAACATCATATCGCTCTACAATCAGGTCCCAAGGACAAAGTTGAGACCTTTAGACAAATCTGACATCTTATTCTACTCTCCAAAATTGTAGAGAAAGCCAGTGTTGAACAATTGATGTTGTTTTGACACCTTTGGACAGAATTCTGACCAGCATGGTTTCACAAAAGAATAAAGCACTTGGATTATGGAGCATGTTGTTTGAATTAAGTTATTTTATGTATCTATTTGTTATTTATTTATATTAGTTGACTGCGGTAGAGTAGCGGTCTCCACATACCTTTTTCAAATTTGGCTGAGGAAACTGTCTGTTTAAGTGACTTGCTCAGAGTAAAACAGTGGAGGCTGAGAGAATTAAATCCTTGAGCACTAGACCACAGGAAACAGCTTGTTAACAGCTCCTTAATCCTTTGTTCCAAGTGGCAGTCAAACCCATCCAAAATGGACCTCATTCGAAAGACCTGTATAGCAAAGCATCTTTATGTTGAGGTACACAGTTGTTTTTTTTTTAATTAACTGATAATGGACACCAGTAGATCAGTCTATGCAGTTGCTGACTTCTCCACAGTTAGGTATCCATGAAGTTAAACTACATGTATGTATGTGCGCGCGCACACACACACACACACACACACACACACGTGTGTGTATATATATATATATATATATATATATATATATATATATATATGTATATATATATATATATATATATATATATATATATATATATAGATCTACTTTAATCAAGCAAATTTACATTTCATCGAAACATAAATTTGTGACCTCAGTTACATGAAAGTGCATTTCTTCAAAAATGCACTTTTGTGTAAGAAAAATAACTTAAAAAAAGAGAGAAAAGAAGTAAAAACATGCAGTTTGCATGTAAGCTTAGTTGTACATCAACGTTTAGTGTTGATGTACAACTAAGCAAACTATTGCTGAGATTGTAGTACAGTGGGTATAAGGGAATATTCCCTTTTCCCCACTGTAGTGTGATCCTGGAGTGAGAATATTAAAGTAGGGTGGGGGGATGCAGCTCCCCACATGGAGGGTGCAGGGGGGCTTGCCCCCCCTGCATAAGTGTGCTTAGTGTACCTTTTTTATTTTGGTTTAGGTTTTGATTTTTTTTGCACGAAAAAAACTGCACTTTTGCGTAAGTGTGGCAGCGAGTTTACATTTCGATGAAACGTAAATTTGCTTGATTAAACTAGATCCATATATGTAGCTAGGCACATTCATTGAATTAAAATTAGGTCAGCATGCTTAATGGAGACCCAATAAAGGTGAAATGCTAATGCTGACACCCATCTGCGCTTGCACCAAAGTTACTCCTCGGAACATGCTACAGGAAAACAAAGTATTTTTGATAGAACAATCTCCTCTACACCCATGCTCCTCCAAGATCACACAATCTTTCCCCCTTCCCCAGGGATCATCCTTTACTGTACAAGTATCGACCATACACAGGTCAGTCTTATCCACAACTGACCAGTCTAATGGAAACCATAAATATATATTTATATATAAATAGACAGAGGGTTAGAGAGAGACAGAGACAGAGAAAGAAAGAAAGAAAAAGAAACAAAGAAAGATACATAGCTCTTACCTCTTTTTGTGACAAATCCAAAAAAAAAAAAAATAGTACAAGAGGAATACCAAAAATTACGGATACATTTTAAAAATTGGAATTTGTATATTTAGAAAACTGCTAAAATAATACAATTTGAATTAACATGCAATTTCTGATGGATATGAAGTTTGAAACTCAAACGCCTGTTATTATTTACTGACTCCAGTCATCCTTATTTTGTAAGAAAATCACAAATTGTACTAGCAGTAGAGCAGAAATATGATCTTAATCTATTTCTGAGTAGTTGAGAAACAAAAACATTGCTAGAAACCAAAGTTGGAGCATCAGTCTGGAGCATCAGCAGTCACAGGAAAATTAACTTACTGTTTACATCAGTTTTGAGTTTTTATTAAGGAATTTCTTACCTGTTCCCCATAGCTGTGAACACTGCAACTCAAATGTCTGACACATGCCACTGTAGCAGTAAGCAAGTCCATTCAAGCAAGGAGAGCCATCCAGTTGATAACAATTAGCTGGACAGAACTCTGATGTGCCAGTACAGTACTCAGGGAGGTCACATGGCCCAGAAGGTTCTCTACACAATGTTCCAGGTGTTTTCAGCTGTTAAATTTGAAAAGAAAAAAGTTACTAATTCCAAAGCATATACAAGTATTCTCACTCAGTGCCAGACTGAGTCATTAAAATACAACTATTCACCTTATTGAATGATTCTCCAAACTACAATTTCAGTATATTTCTAATCTTCAATTTTACAAAGTGCTGAATACTTTAAAGAAACACATAGAGCCAAAGCATACAGTTTGAAGCAACTTTATTATGGAGTACGTATTAAAAATTACAACTGTAATCAACATCTTTTGATCTTCATCTCCTATACATGCTTGCTGTTATAGAAATCCTGCACTTAAAAACACAGCTCAGAAGATATACTTATTCAGTTTACTTTGGTAAAATGGTATTTTGTTATCTATAGTGAAGAGACAGTGAAATCAGTAATGGTATACAAAACAGTTTAATTACCAATTATAAGATAATAGAGGACGATGCTTTCTAACCCTTTATGTTCTCTGTCCAGATAAAGATTCTTTGGCACCAAAAGGTTACATCTACGCAAACAGGTTGGCAACGTCTTTCAAGCCATCAAACTGTTCTTCAATTAAATGGTTCCATTTTACTAAATTAATTGTTTGTTAACCTAAAGGCTTGTTTATATTATTCATGTCTGTGAAAAAACTGATTTTACTTTTTTGTTAATGCTAAAAAGGATTTTTGGTGATCAGAAGCTTTACATTCATTTGTATGACGGGCGTTTGGGTAGAAACTGGAAACTTCACAGATGGCACATCAATATAACCATAATTCAGTTCAATTACAAATTAATTCTCTTCTTCAGAATTGTTGGTATCCTTACATATAAATTTTGTCTTGGCTAGTCAATATGTATCCTGTATGAAATTCCTAAATCAATTATTTGAACTCCAAAAGAAAGCAGATCTTTGTTTTCAGAGAAATACCTGGAAAACATTTAGGATCTCCCCCAATGGTATCTCAGAGATACACTAAATCATCCTTATTTAAGGCCTTTATTCTAGCATGTTTCTAACGCAGGATGTTTCTTTCGCACACTCTTCCTGACAATGAGCATCACGTTTAGTCTGAAGCTGAAGTATCTTTTGAAAAACAATTCTACAAATGATTGTACTGTAGCACAATGTGGTGGTGTCCTGCACTGAAACAGAAAAAGTAGAATTGTATTCACACTTTCTAGTACAGTATTTAATTACAACTGCATCTCTGTTTCTAATTTCTATACAAATAACAGCTAAATCAGTAGTTTCTGGATGTCATGGTAAACTGGTTAAATGCACTATCCCATTTTGTCTCAAGTAGCATTCTTCTGAAATAAATTTGGTTCCACTACAAGTAACAATATGTTGAAATTAACCAGCAAACAGCTGGTTTATATGGACTTATCTGGATTCTGATATGCCTCTTAGCTGGTTTATATGGACTTATCTGGATGCTGATATGCCTCTTAGCTGGTTTATATGGACTTATCTGGATTCTGATATGCCTCTTTATATGGACAGCTCAGTCTTCTGAAATAACTGAAGGTAGCTTGTAATATGATTTCTGTCACACTCAGCCACTATTCTAAAGGAACCTGGACGAGTGGATGAGGCAATTCTTATCGGGGTAGTGCCCACAACCCTCCTAGACATCGATAGTCATTACTAAATACAATACTGGGTATTGACTAGCATATCTATGGTATTACATTGAGATTAAATGGTTAGGCTTGGAAAGACCTCCTGGTCGATAGTCTTGTAAACTCCTATGATCCTATGATATCTACATTGTTGGAGGATTCAATGATTGTCCCCAGCTTGCAGTCATTGGCAAACTTTGTCATCCAGAGGCTTTCTACATTAGCCTTGACTTCACAGAAGTATATTCTGAACAGGAGTGGTCCCAGCACTAAGCCTTGCGGCACACCACTAGTAACTGGCCTCTTGCTGGATCTGGACTCACCCACTTTAACCATGTGTCCTGTCCATGAGCCAACTGACTATCCATCTGGTGATGTACGGATTTGTGCCCAGTTTTGTAAGTTTATTTATAATACCTGTCTTGGGGATTGTGTCAAATGCCTCGACCAGGTCAAGGTAGTCAGTATGTACTGTTTTACCCTCATCCATGGCCTTAGTGACTGTCTCTAAGAAATCTACCAGATTCAGTAGGCATGACCTGCGCTTGAAAAAGATGACTTGGGTCAGGTCTAGTGTTTGGAGGATTCCAGTGTCATTATTTATGAGGTCCATGATTATTCTTTCCATGGCCTTACATATAAGACTAGTCAAAGTAATTGGTCTATAATTTTCTGGGTCAGTAGATGGTCTCCCTTTATGAGGAGTGATGACTGTCGCCCACTCTTTCAGGACAAAATCAGTCTGGTGAAAAAGTCTCCAAAAGTAGAATATGGTTTAAAAATGTTCCTTAAAAGGATATTTGAGGTTTCAGTAGATAAAGATCATGCTCTGTGGGATGTCTCAAAAAAATCATTCACTGGAAATTTTGAAGAGCTTTATTTGAAAAATTTCATGTAGGTCATGCTGGTATTGCAAAAATGGAGACACTAGCCAGAGGTCATGTGTGGTAGCCAGTGCTTGATGAAATGGTTGACAAAATGTGTAAAGAATGTCTGCCATGCCAGTTAAATCAGAAAATGTTAAGCCATGCATAATTCACTATGGAAGTTTGTGGGAGGATGTTAGAGAAGATTACATATTGATTTTGTAGAATCATTTATGAATACTATATTTGTGATTGTAGAGAATACACACTCAGAATGATTGTAAGAACTGTGTATGACAGTAAACAGAAGCCACAGAAGGGCATGCACTTCCCATCCCCCACACTTTCTTACTTACATATACTAACGCTATGGTCACACCTGAACAGAAATGAGAAAAGCTTGCCTAAATGAATCACTACATGCAAAGAGAAACTTTATAGCTGTGATTCCTATGGATAACAGGGTCTTAGGAATTCAGCATCAAGCAATCCATACTTTAAACCTCATCTGCTTTACACATAACCATGTGCATACCTCTCAACCTCTTAGAGCAATAAATCTGGTCAAAGCCATTAATAATGGGAGGACAAAAGCCCAAAAATAGGAACAAGTTTTGAATATTCCTCTTACAAACTTAGACACTTGGTAGACAAATTGGTTTTGCATTAACATGAATTTTCTGAATGGTATGAAATCTGAAACTCTAATGTCTGCCATTATTTTCTGACTTTATTACTCAAAGATTTGCCAGAAAGTGGATGAGTAACAGATCAAAAATCTGAGGCAAAAATCTGGACATTCTGTGAAAATCTGTACAGTTGACAAGTATGGGCATGTATAATGACATTACGATTCCTGTAGGAATAAACTGCACTATGTACAAACTATTATAGATAAGATGAAACTTTACTAATTGTGAAAAAAGGCAAGATGGAAACATTTCTATCCCTGTTAATTCTTTGCATTGCTTTGTAACATTAAATATTAAATCTGCATCCCGCAAAGGAAAGTTAGAGATTATATTTTGCACCCAAAAGGCAGGTTGATTACTTTTTAATTTTCTATCTAATTTAGCCCAGATCTAAGACTTTCATTTTACCAAAATTATAGTTTAAGGAATTTAGTTCCCCTGAGTAACATTTAGAATGCACTGTTTAAATTACAGGATAAGTTATCTGTCAGGTGTCTTTAACAAATGGTCTCGATTTACTTGCCTTGTAACTCCTATAATCCTATGAATAAGAACAAGAGCAGGCTTCTGGAATTTTTAAATCTAATTCTTGAAAGTTGTAGTAGTCGACAATATTTGCTATAAAACAGATTATTCCAGAGCGTTCATAATGTAGAACCTCTGTTTGCCTTCCTGTACAAGTTCCTAACCATCAATGAAACTAGCAGTAGTTTAAAATTTAAATTACAGAGAGATTCTTTATGTAAGCTGTTATCAAGCAGTCTCTTTGTACTTCTTCATTTATGAATAATGTTGTGAATAACAAAAAATAAAAATATACAACCTTGCAGTTATGACAGCATATTCCATCTGCACATTCTGCACCCATTTTTAATGTACAGTTGTTGGCATTACAGCAGGGGCTGGTACATTCCTGAAAGCAAAACAAACAGTCACTGTCAGCAACCTGTAGGTCATAGAATAGAGTAATGATAAACATAAACTGATTCATCTATTTTACTTTCTCCTGATCACTACCAGTATGCAGCCACTCTGCAACAACATCTGTTGCATCATCTGTTTCTTTACCAGATCATTACACTTCCATTGCTATATTACAAAAAAACTGCAACAACAGGACAGACAAGAGTATTTTTGTTTGTTTGTTTTCAGACTTCTCTGGTCTTTTTATTCAGTTGCTAACCACTTTTCCTGTTTTAAAGCATTTTACTTGACTGATTAATATTAGTTAACCAGACTAGACCACTGTTCCACATTGGTCTTTTTCAGACTCGTCCTGGGAGCACTGTCTGGTTAAGAGACTTGCTCGGAGACACTCAGTAGGTAAATGGAGGCTAGAAGAATCAAACACTGGAGATAAGCTTGTTAACAGCTCATAACTTTAATCCTCTGCACTGACTGACACGCTCCTTACAATATTTACCTGCACTGATGTACCACAAAGATTAGAGAAAAGAGGTAGGAGTTGTAAGTGTTTTATACGGTAACCATTTGAAATGTCAGGAGGCATTTTACATCTTTAAAAGCCATTACACAATTATTTCTGCCACACAGACAGCAACCACCACATAAGAGTGTCAGCAAAGCGCAAATGGCATTGAAAGCTGTTAAGCACTTTATTCACAATGGCTTCCAGGCTGTTAAAAAGCTTTTACATCCATTTGTATCTCCCACTCATCTTCCGTGGTTGTTACTCTAGCATAAGACTAGAGCATAATAGTAATGAGGGGGTGCTTAACAAAAGTCTGTCTTTTCCAAGAAATTGCAGTACAACTGCAATACTGCATAGAAATCACATAAATCTCACAATGCACAAGGCAACTGGGCCATGTGGCCATTTACGCCTTGCCATTATCCACTCTGAGACTTTTCCTCACTTTTTCAAAGAGTGATAGGCCAGTTATGCCAGGGGTGATTCTGTGAATATCCAGTCCCACTCAGAACCCCTTGGACAATCCAAAAGCTATTCATATTTGTGTCACTAGATCCTTATATGACTGCCTAATATATCTAGTAAGATAAATCACAAAAAAATGCCTAGTATATCTAGTAAGATAAATCACAAAAGGGGCATTGTAATCCATGATGGACCTTATCAGTGGAGAATATAGATGAGTAAGGACTTCTTTGGCTCTAGAGGAGATATACTTTGTAATCAGTTGCTCCATCTAGGAGGATTTCCTAACCACTGCTGCAACATTATGATTAAAGCAAAGGGAATTATCTATCCATGTTTGAAGTTTTTTTTTAGATCTTCATTTTAGATTGGGGTGCTATCTATACTATAAACACATTACTAAATGCAACAATATTGCACATTTTCTGTACACCACCTACTAAGATGCGAGTTCAAGTTGTAGTTTCTGAAGGTCAGAAGGGGATTTGAGAATGACACCCAACTTTCAATCATCTACAAACTTGATTAACCAATTATCCCCATTTTATCAGAGAAGTATATACCAAATAGTAGTTACTGCTCCCCTCACTGTGTGGGCTCTGTCTCTCAGCCAGTTTTCTATCTGACTACACAGGGATCAATCTGGAGCACATTTAGCTTGTTAATTATGTTAGCATGTGGTATGGTATCAAATACTTTGGCAAGATCAAGATATTATGTATGGGCAACATGTCCATTGTTCATGATTTGTGTTGCTCTCTCAAATAAGTTTACAAGATTAATTAGAAATGATCTACTCTTAACAAAGCCAAAGTGCTATTGGGTCAAATCTTATAAGATTTTAATTTCACAGCTTATCAGGTCAGTTACAACCCGTTCCATGGCCTTGCACACTTGTAATTTTTGGTAAAGGTATGTACAGAAGTCCAGGTAGCTGCTTCAATAATAGAACTAGTGTGTGAACCTTTGAAAAAAGCAACAGAAGAAGCCACAGCTCTAGAATGAGCCTTTACAGAAGAAGGTAGGCTCTCGCCTTGAAAAGTGTAACAAAAAGAAATAGCCTTTGAAATCCAAGTAGAAGTAGTTTGCTTGGAAACAGCCAATCATAAAGACCTAGGATGAAAGGAAACAAACAACTGATCAGATTTTCTGATACCTTTAGTCTTATCCAAATAAAATCTGAGCTGTCTATGCACATCTAAGGTATGCCCCACCCTCTCACTGTCAGATTGCAGAGAGGGGAAAAAAGCAGGCAAATTAAGACTGATTAAGTGACAATTCATTAACCACCTTGGACATAAAAGAAAGATTAGAAGGCAAGGACACCCTGTGTAGGTGATGTTCAGTGTACCTTAAAGTAATGATAGGCTTCATGGTAGGGAATCTCGCAAGTAATGAATACTGCAGCTATGAATGTAAGGACATCTACTGTGCATTATACCTTGAGGCAAAGTAAGTCACTAAGCTCACTTTCAATAGCTGTAGAAGCAGGTCCACTAGTTCATGTTAAGTGCTGTTCAGCAGGCAGCCAGATATGTTATCAGGTCCTGTGGAGGATGTATTTTTTTGTTTTGGAAAGTACCTTTAGTAAGCGTTCTTTTGTGATGATGGGGGGAGGGGGGTTGAGATTCTTTGGAAAATGTGGGTTTTGTATTATTGCCTAGAGGGTGAAATTTGCACCGAATTTGTTAGCTCATACATTTGCTATATCTACTGAATCCATGTAAGTGGTGTCATTTTGAATAAGTTTGTAGTAATATTGGATGTTAATTTTTTTTAAATTTCTTGACATAAGTGAAGAAGAGTTTGTAATTATCCTTAGCTTCTGATTCTAGACTAAGTTCATGAGATGCCTTTGTTTTCCTGATGGTATTTTTCAGTCCCTTCAATAATTTTTTGATCCTGACCTTGACTTGTAGGTCTCTCATTTTGCTCTATAGTCTAAGATTTTTTTTTATTGTATTCTTTATGCATGTGGCTTAGCAGGCTGTTGCTCTTGAACTTCCCATTTTGTTTGGTTCTGGTAGGAATTGTCATGCTAATACATTTATCTAGGTGAGCACAGAAATTATTAATATAACTATTAGCCATGTCAACATTTTAGAAGTTAACAATTATACTTGAGTTTTGAGACTTCACTGTAAATCTGTAGTAGGTTAGTACATTTGAAGTATTTTAATACTGTGAAATTAACATCTGAAAGTTTGAGGATTTAAAAGGAGAAGGTTATCAGTTTGTGATCAGACTTATCTGGGAAGGGTATGCCACTGGGTAGTGCATAAAGATGTTACATTTGGAAATGTCATGTCAAGAACATTTTGTTCTCTAGTGGGTTATTTGATTGATTCGGGGAGTTTCTGTTTGTGAAATCAAGGAATTTGTTGACATAATTTACATTTGAGGTATAGGTACCCCAGTTTATTGAAGGATAGCTTAAGTCTTCCAGGATGATGAAGTTTCTATGTATTTGAAGCTCTTCCATTGTATTCAGAAGTTGAACATGGTTTTCAAGAGGGATTGAGCTGGTCCTGTAACAAGCTATGATCTAACAGTTGGTTCTACCTAGTGTGATTTTTCACTTGAATAAGTTCTGTTTGTGGGTCCCTAGGAATCTGCCTTGAAGTAATGTGGTCTTTAACAAATATCGATACTACACAGCACTTTCCACCAGTTCTAAAGGTGTGGTAGGTGCAAAACCCTGGTATAGAGGGAGTGCTTTCTACCGTTTTAAAAAACAAGTTTCAGTAATACTATACACATGAATATGATTAAAATATAGAGGGTTGTCAAGGTCAGGCAATTTATTATTTAGACTCCTATCGGTGAGCAGCACAAGCCTGATATTGTCACCTTTTTTATTTATTTTATTTTATTTTTTTTTAAGGTTGGGAGTTCCATTAGCTGGACTCTGCCTAAAAAGGCACTATGAGGAGAGAAAGGGCTTTAGCCAGTATGTGGAAGCTTTGGAATGAGAGATGCAAGCCATCCATGGTGAAGCAAGTAGAGCTGTGCAGCAAATCATTCCAAGCCGACATATACTGAATCCCCCTTGAATGACATAATTTATTTATCCTGAATCCCGCTTGAATGACATAATTTATTTATCCTGTTGTTAAATAAATAATTTTTTTTAAAACCTCAGTATCATTCTTGAATTTGTAACATGCGCAAAGATCATAAAAATGTCTCTGTGTATACAAGTCAAGATTTTGCAAGCCCGGTCATTTACACCATCATGGGCCAACATCATGTAGTAGTCATACTTGTTTGGTTTGAAGGTTTTGAGAGCCTTTGCATCACCAAAGATCTTGGGACCATATTTTTGTCCAGCCTTATGAGCATAGAGTCTGTTTGCCTGACTATATGGACACCTAAGACCAGTACATTTTTATTATTAGATGTTTATGTGTACTGCTTTTGGGAAGATTTTTTTCCTGGTGAATCTCAACTACGGATGTGGTAATATGTGTCATGGTCTTGAGTTCTTCTGAATCCCACTCTCGTTTGACCTTGGAGGCTTAGACAATTACTTTTTTACAGATCACAGTCTGTTTTCATAAATGAGAGTAATGCCTCCATCTTAAATAAATATTTGCATTTTTCACAGACAGTTTGAGTCGAGGAAAGTAAAATTTAATTTCTGTGAGTAAGAGGTAATTGCTACATTGCCCAAGTACAGCAAGTGCTGTGAAGCTAGTAAATGAGGGAAGACAAGCTGGCTGACCATCCATTTAGTCCAAGAGTATAGAAATATAAGATACAAGGCTTATCTGCACAGTATTTGACTTGCTTGAATGAATTCTTATGAGTGCAATATAAAAAATATAAGTAGAAAAAATTTGCAGTATATAATGAATAAATATTGGTAGGGCTCTAACTATGGTAAAAACAGCTAAAGCAATTTAACTTGATCCCAAAGCAAGGGATAACACCTTAGAGCAACATGCTACTGAGCATGGCTCTGTCTAGTTTTGCTAAGAGTAAACTTCATTTCAAATGCCTGCATCTATTGAGTACATGTCTGCGCAGTGCTGCATAGCTCAGCACAACATAGGATCATAAGAATTTACTAGGCTATTGGCCCTGAGGCCATTATAAGCCTAGCCAAGAGTTTAGCCCATGTTTAGACAAGCCAGCACCCTATGCCACTGTCCAGCAGGGACATAGGTGGAATCCCAGGGGTATATTTTTAGTTTCCCATCCAGTTATCCAGGTTGCGCTTAAAAAGGGATAATGCGGTACTCTGCTTGAAGTGGAGAGGAAGTCTGTTCCACAGATGTGGAGTCTCTGGGACACAAATCTGTCCCGCCAACAAGTCCTATTGATGTCACAGACCAGGTTGAGGTTGCACATGTAGGTTGCCTGAGTGGTGCTTGACTTGTGGATATGCAGCAGTCCCATCAAGGCGGGGTCTGAGATTGCTTTATATGCCAAACAGAGGTCACCCCTGAGGATTCTGTATGAAACTGAGTAGAGGGATAGGGCTTTTAGCCTATCTGTGTAGGATAGATGTTTGAGGTCCTGGATTCTCCTGGTAAGGAACCTCTGTGGTCTTTCCAGCTGCTGCATGTGCTTTGCGAGGTACTTGCTGAAGGGGGTGTTGTACATAGATGAAATGGAAATAAAAAAATGAAAAAAAAAACAGCTTTTGGTTTTAAATTCTAAGAAAAAGAATAAAAATGGAGAAAAATGACAGAAGCCACGCAAAACTGATTTAAATAGCTAGACACAGTACAGCATCCACTTGAATGCACTGAAAAAAAGTACAGTTTAAGTGCAGTAGAACAAAAGCACTTTCCTGATTCCTGGATGTAAAATGGAATCAAAATGCCTCTTTTTTTTTTTTTTTTGTACACAGGAGTTTCAGCTTCAAAGAGTGTTAGGATAAGACAGCAATGGCTGACTGCTCATGCAATTAGAAATTATCAGGGAAAAAGAAAGCTACAACAGCTCTAACCAATACTGTTTATCCTTCCAGAACTGCAGCAATCTCCCCATAAACTGTGTAGTTATAGTTACGTATATTGATAACAATTTAAATTATGTACTTACCATAACTATGCAGCTGTGTTGTTCATTTTCATTCTTCCTCAACAAATGGGGTCAGATCCAATCCTTGGATCCGACTCAGCCAATTATTTTGCAGTCTAGGATCTGACTCTCTAGTTCCTCCCTTTACACATAATGCTGCTGATCCCTGCTTTACCTCGAATCAAGTTTGCTGCCTCTAAGCTATGTATGAAAAATGTAACATAACCATAACACTGACGGAAAAAAAAAAAAAGATGTAATGGAGCAGAACAGGGGGTCAGACAGGAAAAATGGTTCCTGACAAGCTCCATCAGGTCATTCCCAAAGACAAGGAAGCGGGAAGGTGGGAGGGAAGTTGAGGAAGAAAGAAAATGAACACCACAGATGAATAGTTAAGGTAAGTATGTAGCTTAAGTATCTGTGTTGTCATTTTCATTCATTCCTCAATGAATGGGACAGAGTCCCCAGGTACAGTAACTTTGGGTGATCCTCAAGAGAAGATGATCTGGAGTACTGCAGTGTCAAATGCAGCTCTATTCCTGGAGATGATGTCCAATTCATAATGAGCCACACAGGTATGAACTTTAGACCAAGTGGCAGCTGCACAAATATCATCTATGGAAGCTCTGGACCAAAAAGCAGATGACGTAGCCATTGACCTAGATGAATAAGCTTTTGGTTGTCTTGGGAAGATCCAACCTTTCAAGGAGTACACATGACAAATATAATCAGTTATCCATTTGGCTACTGCAGTTTTTCAGACAAGCCTACCCAACTTGCTTTTGGCCAAGTAAATGAATAATTGATCAGTCTTCCTAATTCCTTTCATTCTATGAAGATGGAAATTAAGTTGTTTATGCACATCTAAAGAATGGAGCACGTATTCTCCTTTATTCTTAAAATTAGGGAAGAAAACTGGCAAATTGATGACTTGACTGATGTTTGCTTCTGATGCAACTTTGGGTAAGAAAGATGGATTTGTATGTAAGGCAGCGCTGTCCTTATGGAAGATTAAGTAAGGGGTTTTGAAGAGAGTGCTTGGAGTTCAGAGACTCACCTTGTGGGAGTTATGGCTATGAGAAAAACTGTTTTTCAAGAAAGAAACTTGAGATCCATTTTTGCAGAGGGTTCAAAAGGTGACTGCATTAGACTCTGTAAGACTAAAGTAAGATCCCAAGGTGGTATAGGGTCCTTAATAGGTGGCCTAAATAAAAAAGTACCCTTACGAAAAGCCTTACACAGGTTAGATGATGCCAAAGGGAAAGGATTATGTCCGACGTGAAAATTCGAAATGGCAGCCGGAGTACAGAAACTGGCCCCATACCTCTCAACCGTACCAAATTGCTTGTTTTTTTTACCGGTTTTGAGGTCCAATTTAATGGGGTGCCACGGTTCCCAAGTGGCATCCCTTAATTTCTGAATTTCCTGGCTTTTTAAAAAAAATGTTTTCAGCTTTTTTTGGGCTGACGTCATCACACTGGCAATTACATCAGCCTCGTAAGCAGCCTAGCAGCCTGTCGGAATTCAGCTGAGGGCTGCTCTGGGCTGAGTGAGTTTGTTTATGTATTATGTTTATTCCAGCTCAGTCAGCACTTGTCAGTCATCACATCTCTCATGCCCTGCAAGTGTAACAGAGAGAGTCAAAAGAGAGGGGCACCACACACACACACACACACACACACACACACACACACACACACACACACACACACACACACACACACACACACACACACACACACACACACGCACACACACACACACACACACACACGAGATTTTGCCACTAAACTGGTAGTATAATTTAATTGATTTGGTTTTGAAAATCTGAACTTCACTATGTTGGCAGAGATTTAGTATTCTAAAATCAGCTGTTGATATGACGATCTTTAGTTTAAAATCACATTTGAAGTAGAGGCTGTTAGGTTTAGTTCGCCCCGGTCATTCTAACTGAGATTTTTAATTCGGGCCTAAGAGTTCAATTGTGGAATATAGTACAGATGAAAAGCCGGATATTGCAGAATTATGCAACCCACAAGTAAAATTGCATTAACGAGTTAGAAAAATATTTATCTGCTTAGTGCAGAGCAAAAAAGAACAAATATAGTTTAATGTCTTCGGATCACAGCTTCTCTTTATTTTATACGCAATTTTTATTCAGGTTATAGATGTTTTTCCCTGTAACCAAGCATTGGAATGTGTTTAGACGTAAGAACATTTCTTAGCTGATTTTGCTTGTAGATGTCCATGTGTTTTACAAGTGTACGGTAAGGTTACAGAGTTTACTTTAAATGGTTGTTTTTGACTGATGTTCATTCATAAGTACTCATCTGTTTGCAATTGGGTTGATTATTTGTATACTTCAGTTAGTAAATGCCACGCGTTTGTACAACTGCACACATGTTCAACATTTATATTGTCTGTTACATTATGAAATAGGGCTTTCCAACAGCTTGATTAGCATTTTTTGATGCAAAGTGCAGATTTAGGCCTTTAGTATGTATGTATGTATGTATGTTACTGATATATGCTGTTTGTATGCCTTGGTGAACTCTGCTGTCACTGGAGTGCTGTTATGTGGCAGGTCTCTCAGAATAGTTTAACATCTTTTTATTTATTACTTTTTTTTTCAGTTTAATTAATGTACTACATTGTGTGTCAGTAGCCTCCTGTGTCAGTTTATGCAGTTAATAATAACAAGCATGTTGTATTGAAAATATAATCTAAATATCTGACCTTTAGTCATGTAGACTGAATGATGACCAAAAAATGAGGACTTTTTTTTTCACTGGTTCGTAGATAAATACTAAGCAATCAAGTTGAAGATTTTTTTTTTTTTTGCTAGGCTTCTGTTCAGAAATTCCTTCTACCTTTAAGAAAGGCAAGACAGGGTAGACTGGAGAAGAATTTCAGGTTGCCTGTCCAATTAACTGGGTTTAACTTGAAGGTGTCAAGTGTGCTAACCTGACATGTATTGCAAGTTTGTCCCAGATGTACATGACACATTGGAATATGAATCTTATTACACCAACTTGTCTTTATTTATATGTTGGTAAAGGTTTAGTCCCTTTTAACTGAATGTTTGCTATACCATTTGCTCTGTGAAGGAACAGGTGGTCAATAAGGGTTGCATCTTTCATGTCTCAAAAGGTCAGACACAGATCTCCACATGGGAGGAGGCTATAAGAGAGTGAGTATAGAGAGAGAGAGGGCTTGACAGTCTGTTCTGATAACTAAGGTTTTTGAAGTCTCCAATCTTTTTAGCTATGACTTTCTGAGGTCTCTCAAGCTGGGTAATATATTTAGATAAATATAATGCATCTTTTGGCATATATTTAGTAATGGGTCTGATGATATACGAATAAGGGAAATTAAGACACTTTTGGATGTAGTGATGTCTTTGGAAATTAGATTAGCCAGATAGAAGGCCTGCTGTGGAGACATGATGGTCAATTGACAAGAAATTTATTTTCACTGGTTGGGAGGGAGCCAAACACACACATGTTGAAAGACTGACAATTTCCAGTTTTGCTGAGGCCTCTTGAAATTCTCATACCAGTCCTGGTAATTAGGATAGCCCTGAAGTGATAAAACCAGGTTGTGCCCTTCGAGATGAGTTGGTTACTGTTTCATTTTGCTAATCCTGAGAAGAAGCATGTAAGGCTACATTATGTGCTGACATGTTTTCTGGGGTCCTTGAAATTCTCATGCCATTTTTATAAAAGAATATTGTATTTTAGTCTTGCACAAGTTCAAATATTAACATAAATAAAACACTATGACTATTGTTCTTCTTATTTTGTGTTTCGTGATGATATTTTGGTTGTCTGTTCTTCAGTTTGCATTTAAAAGTTATCCCATAATTCCATTGGAGTGGGTGGGGCTACATAATTATGTATGCAAATTGTTATGATAATCAGCGTACAGATTTGTACCTATATTCATGGGCCTTTGTCCAGATTTTTTGATGTTTCCAGGTTGAGAGGTATGACTGGCCCCACCTTGAAAAAGAAATGTTAGAAATTCTAAAACAGCAGGGATTAGAGCACAGAAAGGATCCAAATCTCTCTGCTGAGCCCATAAGGAAAATCTCTTCCATTTACTTTTATAAATCTTTCTTGTAGAGGGTTTTTGAAGCAAAATTCTTCAAACAGGAGAGGAAAGTCTGGAATGTCTAGCCATTATTGGAATTGGAGAAACCATGCGGTCAATTTGAGGCCTGGATTGTCCACATAAGTCAGGCCTGACAGGTGTGAGAGGAGATCTGGACTGGGGTCCAGTGTCCATGGAAGGCATATTAGATGACCGTAGGAAGGGAAAACAAATTTGCAGAGGCCAAAATGAGGCAATGAGGATTACTTTGCTCTTCAACCTGAAAGCTTTCTGAAGAAACTTGGGAATTAGGGGTAGGGGATGATAAGCATAGATGTCAACTACAGCATCTCTCAGTGACTGTTCCTGAGAGTGGATTATAGCAAGGAACTTGCTGTACTTATTATTGAGGGGAGAGGTGAGTAGGTCGCTGCATGGTTGACCCCTCTGGTGGAAAATCATGTTTGCCACCAACTGACTGACAGACCACTCATGAGGCATCAGAATAGTTCTGCTGAGCCTGCCTGCTAGTACAATTGGTTTCCCAAGAATGTGCATTGCTATAAGAAAGTGGTTGGATGAGATTTCCCATTGCCAAACTCTCATTGCTTCTCAGCAAAAGTTGTAAGATCTGGTTCCCCCCGTTTGATGATGTTCCAAACCACTGATATATTGTCAGTTTGAATAGCAATTGTCTCTAGAGGGAGAGAGTTCTGGAAGGCCTGCAATGCTAATAGGACTTCTCTCATCTCCAGGACACTTATATGCAATTCAGTCTCTAATGGGGTCCACATGCCTTGAAAAGTCTACCCTAAGTGATGCCCCCCACCCAAACTGGGAGGTGTCCATGGTCAACGTGACAATGGGTGGAGGAAGAATAAAGGGGCGACCTTGGCAAATCTTGTTGGATTGCATCCACCATACTAACGAGTCCTTGCATACCCTGGAAAGTTTTATTGGAAATTGTAAGGGTTGGGCCAGAATGGACCATTGCACTTGTAAAGTTCACTGAAGGATTCCCCATGTGAAATGTTAGTATTAAAAGTGATTGCAGTAGCCATCGATCACAGAGCTCTTAAAATCAGTTTGGCTGGAGAAAAATGATCAGGCAGAACCTGACTAACATGTAACCTTAGAGTAAGAATTCTACTCTGTGGTAAGAATGCTTGAAGATTCACTGTGCCTAGGTGAGCCCCTATAAATTCCAAGACTTGTACTGGTTGAAGGTTGGATTTTGAAAGATTTATGGTGATATCTAGAGAGCGAGTCAACTGAAGAAGATAGTCTCTAACTGTTATCAATAGATGCCTGGTTGATGCGGTGAGAAGCCAGTTGTCTAAATAAGGAAACACCCTGAATTGATGCATCTTAGATGAACTGCAAGCACTGACATACATTTGGTGAACACCCTGGGGACTGTGGTAAGACCAAAGGGTAGGGCTCTGAACTGATAATGACTGGCTCCCAGATGGAAGCGAAGGAATCTTCTGCATCCTCTGTTCATTTTTATGTCATAGTATGCATCCTTCAGAGCTATAGATCACATCCAGTTCCTTTTCTGGAGTAATGGTAGCACTAACTGAAACATGACCACTCGGAATTTGGAGTTCTTTATGAATTTGTTTGGATAACTGAGATCCAGGATGGGTGTCAGGTCTCCTGTTTTCTTTAGCACTAAAAAGAACCTGGAGTAAATACCATATCCTCTTTGGACTGTTGGGACCTCTTGGACATTGATGAGTCTTTTTCTTATCCCTGATGGATTTTGTAAAAACAGAATAAAATATCCTCTTGATATGATTCTTTGTACCCATGTGTCTTGTGATGGCTGCCCAGACTTCCAGCTGCAAAGAAAAGCATCACCCAACTGTCTCCTAAGAAGAACGGTTGGGCAATTCAGGAATGCTGGAAGGGTCTGTCCAAGAAAGTATCTCAAGACCCTTGATTTTGCAGACTCCCTCTGACACATAGGTGGCGTCTTCAATTATTATAATTATTTCCCCCTGCTGCTTCTGGGAGAAAAATCTCTGCATGAATCTTGAAAAGGCCCTTGAAATTTCTGAAACCACATTTTCCTACCAGCATGCTGATTTCTTAAGAAAGATCTCTGCAGGATAGAAAAACAGATTCCTATGGTAATTAGGGTCTCCTGTTTTCTTTAGCACTAAAAAGAACCTGGAGTAAATACCGTATCCTCTTTGGTCTATTGGGACCTCTTGGACATTGATAAGCCTTTTTCTTATCCTTGGTGGATCTTGTAAAAACAGAATAAAATATCTTCTGGATATGATTCTTTGTACCCATGTGTCTTTTGTGATGGCCGCCCAGGCTTCCAGGTGCAAAGACAAGCATCACCTGACTGTCTCCTAAGAAGAACAGTCGGGCAACTCAGGAATGCTGGAAGGGTCTGTCCAAGAAAGTATCTCAAGACATTTGATTTTACGGACCCCCTCTGCTACATGGGTGGCATCTTCCATTATTATAATTACCCCCCCCCCCCCGCTGCTTCTGGGAGAAAAATCTCTGCATGAATCTTGAAAAGGCCCTTAAGATTTCTGAAACCACATTTTCCTACCACCATGAGGATTTCTTAAGAAAGATCTCTGCAAAGTAGGAAAACAGATTCCTACGGCAATTACAGTCTTTCCATCTTGTTCACTATGGGAAAGTGTCTCTTTAATGGTGGACTCAAAAAAGGAAGATCCATCAAAAGGAGCATTGATGAATGATGCTTTAAAGGGCTCTGCAAAGTCATGCAAGCACATCCAGGCATGCCTCCTAATGGGTATGCCTGTATCCGTGGCCTGTGAGAGAGTAACTTCATGGATGTGTTTGATATAGATTGTAGGGTGGCCATTCATGAAGAATAAACGTTTACTTCCTTTGCCAACATGGCCCCAGGGGTAGAGTTAGAGAATTCCTTTATTAAGTCTCTCATAACCTAGTAAAATGTGCCAGGTAATTCAGAGATTGAATAGCAAAAGTCGCTGATGCATATACTCACTTTCCATATTTGTCCAAAGCCTTAGACTCTCTGTTAGGGGGACAGACAGAGGAGCTTTGTTCAGCTAGCTCCTTTTTTTGTGGCTGCCGCAACATCCATGGCATCTACAGGAATCCCACTGCACCAATGTTGCCTGTCTGAAGGTGGACTGAAGATCTTGTCCGGGTGTGATCTGGGGGGCCATTCCCCTTCACCAAAATTAGTGTCCTCTGTCAATTATTCTTTTGCGCAGTTTCTTCCATGGTACATCTTCAGTGGGATACTCTGGAGAAGTGTCAGAAGAAAGGGGAAGAAAGGGGAAGTCCCTTTGCAGGGACTGTCAAAGCTCTTACTGGCTGTTCCAGTCGAATAAGATGATGAGACTTAGCACTCAAATCCAGAGGAGGAATGGGAATAGGATCTGAAGTGGTGATAGCTGACGAATCCCTTGAACTGGCGAAAACTCTTTCCATTACCTTGAAGACAGAAGGTCCAAGAGAAGCAGAAATCAGCCTTCCCAGAGCTGAAGCTCTCAGCTCAGGTCATTTTCCACTCCCTCTGGGTTCTATCCCAGAGAAGGGAATCGGACCCGAGATGTCCAATGTCAAGGCACCGAATGGAAGCGATAGCTCCAAAACCCTCAGAGTCGAAGTCTTCCCCCTGAACCCAATGCCGATGCTTCAGCTCTGAGACCTGTTCTGCTCAGAAATGCTTGGAGCTGAATGGATCAGGGAAAGAGTCGGAGTCAAGGAATGTAATATTCTCAGATCTGACACCTCAACTTTCAGGATATTCAAAATCAAAAAGATGAGATGCCACCACAGAGAAGGTTTATTGTTAAAACAGTATAAAAAATAATAAAAGTTAAAATCCTGGATAAGCGCTTTCAGCCTTTTAAGGCCTTCTTCAGTTCCTAAATAACAGAAAATCAATTCCTCTTTTTTAAAATGTAATCAGCCAATGAAATGTCATCTTTGCAGCCGCAGTATGGGCTTCAAAGGGATTATACCATTCAATCACGAGCATTGGTCAGTTTGCAAGTCAGCTATCTGCCTTGTCTCTATTATTTCTGTGTTATTTACAATATCTCCACCTCTCAATTCATCCAGTATTAATTCCAATGTCATGAAATAAAATGTGTGCCCTAGATTTGATGTTATGTGTTGTGAGAGTGCATTATTTTTATTTTTATTTCTTATGTCACTTAAATGATGGAGAATCCATTCCTTGAAGCATGTATTTGTCTTGCCAACATAAAAACCCTGACAGCAAGTACAGCTGGCCAGGTATATCAAGTTCTTGCTATTGCAGTCCACATAACTATTCATCCTACAGGTCCTATTTGTGATGCGCTGTATGAATGAATTAGTGTTGTTAATAAAAGTACGAGCCTTGCATTTCCTACATAGGAAAGTGCCCTTCCTGACACTCATATATATGTTTTTTGAACATTCCCATTTTTATAGCAAAGTAACTTTTTCAAGTTCTTATTTTTAAAACAGAAGTGTGGAGTCTCACCTACTACTCTCTTCAAATCTTCATCCATGGTCAGAATACACCAATTCTTTCTTACAATATCACATATCTCAGGAATATCACTACTATATGTGAGTAAACATCTGAGGTAACTTGTTTCTTCTGAATGATACAAATCTGTTGAAGTCTCATCATCCAGTTTCTTCCTCTTAGAGAAGTAGGATCGTCCCTTAGTTCATCTCAGTTCTTGTCTTTTTGTGACAGTATGGCTCATGACCCTGTCCTTGTAGCCTTTTACTTTAAAACATTCCAGGAGTTGTTTAGATTTATGCTCAGATATTGCTTCTTCTGTACATAATCTAGATGTATGTAAAAGTTGTCCCTTCACAACATGTGACTTGATATGCCGTGGGTGCATACTTGATCTGTTGAGAAAATGATTCCTCCAGCAGTCCTTTCGATGTACCCTGGTATGAATCTTTCCCTTGCTATTGATGGTCAAATTGACATCCAAAAAATCTATTGTTGCTGTGGATGAGTTTACTTCAAAATCAAAAAAAAGATGTAGATTTTAAATATCTCACAAAGTCAGACAAGGTTTGTTCATCACCTCTCCACATAAGAAAAATATCATTCACAAACTGGCCATAGTATATGATATTATTTTTCCATGGGTTAGCACAGTAAGTATAAATTCATGCTCCCATTTGACCATCACTGTATTGGAGTAGCTACAGGCACACAAGCTGCCCATAGCTACTCCCCATTTCTGCCAATAGTATCCTCCTGCATATAGGAACATTTTGTTGTTCAATATAAGTTCCAATAATGTGCATAACATTACTGTTGTGTTAGGATCAACTTTTCCACTAGATTCCATAAACTCTTTCACCGCTCTAATGCCATGTTTATTCGGAATAACAATGAACCAATTCTTCACATCCATTGTGGCCATTACCAAATTCACCATGTCATTAAGTGGATGTATTTTTTCAAAGAGTGATTCCAGAAAATGGGAAGTGTCTCTTAATATTCTCAGGATATTCGGATCTGACAGCTCCAAAACCACAGGTCAGATTGGAAAAAGAGTCACTATAGGGTGTGTAGATGGTTGCAGAATCACAGATCCGATGGGGGATGGAGCCTGAAGGACCCCCATCTGGATCTGAGTTCTAAGGAACTTTCTCATCATTCTATCTATATCACGATCAGAAAGACTCTGGGAAGACCTGACAGAGGAGGATGCTGAGTTGAATGAGAAGGTTTTTTTTGGAGTTTCCATTAGAAAAGGAGATCTTAATCTCAGAGATACTGGCTCTATAGAGAAGTGCAGAGACCAAATCTGAGAAGATCTGACTGGGCTTGTGATCGGATCAGTTCTCTAACCTTTTTGAACTTAGGGGCAGTAGGATTCAACAAGGTTCGATCCGAGGCCTTTTTTATTTTTGAAGGCAGCTCCAAACTTGGAGCTGAAGAAAGAGATCGGACAGGGGAGCGCTTTCTAGACTAACTGGTCTCCAAAGCCTTATAACTTCTCAAGGGGGCTTCCCCAGTTCCTGATGTAGAAGGAACTGCAGAAGAGGCAGGCAACAGACCTTTTAAAATTAGTTTGTTATGCCTATTGCTGACCACTATGGCATTAAAGTCTACACAGATTTCACATGAAATCTGCACCAAAGAAGTAAAAGATTTAGTATTAAAGAAAAAATTCAAATATGACTCACAATACCACTAAACTGCCTAGAGCTCAAGAGAGCGGAAACTCCTGACTGATCGACAGAGCAGCAAACAACATCTGGGGTAAAGCAGTGATTAGGACCATTATGGGTACAGGGAAGAGCTCAAGAGTAAGATCCCAGACTGCAAAAAAACGTGTCCGAGTCAGATCCGAGGATCAGATCCAAACCCATTCATTAAGGAACGAATGAAAATGACAACATCAGATCCTATATCATTTTATTCTTTTTTATTTTGTGATATATATTTACTATTTAGATTTTTTCATTTTGAAAATGAAAATAAACACATTAAAATGAATATACAGACAGAAACAATCTAGAAACATGCACAAATGCATCACAGCTACAAAAGCATTCATTAAATGACAGTCTCAAGAAAAACAATATAAGTAAAGAATTCCATATACAGTAAATTAGAATTTAACAAGCCCTGAAAGCCTGTAGGTGTGTTTTTAATTGCTGTCATATATGGAGACACAAAAGTAAAACAAATCATAGCAGTTCACTATAGTTGATATGGTAGATTAATCCCCATATACTGACAACAGCTGCAGTGAAATTCACAGATGCATAAACTGGGGATATCACACAGATGGGGTCAGTATTAATTTAGACATATAAGCAAGACATTTATGCCAAGACAAGTTTAAGTACGTAAATGGAGTTCTCATTATTTGCTGAGCCACGTGATTATTTATGAAACCGTATCCTACACAGAACAGCTAAATGGCCAATGGATGAAAGCCTCATGATTCAACTTATGTCTTATCTGAAAAAAATGTTAATCAATTAATCCTGTTGGGTATTTTCAAAGTTATTTATTTTTCTTCAAACTTATTTAGATGTCAGATGTTCTTGAGGAAAATGTTATGTACTTATTGGATATTAGGAGCAGTATTTTGCAACAAAATGTCAGTTCTATAGTCCTCACACATGCTGTTTTGAGGCACTAACATTCTTCTTGCATATTTCTTCTTCTTCATGAGGTGCTACAGCTTGGAGTAAGTATTTCCTTGAACTCCTGTGTTTTCTCTCCAGTCAACTTCCAAGTCTTCAGCCTAGACTCTCTTGACCTTAGTACCTTTTCTGGACACTGCTTGTAGGTAATTTATGCTGTGGACAAAATGTTTCACTGGGGATGACTTTGCAATGTCTGATTCTACCCCAGTGCCCTTTCCTTAATAGGAGGAAGTCTACCTGAGTTACATGTTGGACACTCTTGTATGTAATCTTGTGACTGTTTCTCTTATTTGTTGAGCCACATGATTATTTATAAAACATTATCCTTAATGAAAAGTCACCATCAAGCCATTTGCCAGACAAACATCTAGAATATCCTCTCCTTCTTTATTCCAGATGCCCCACTCATGTGGACCCAGGCAGTCCTCGTATTCTGTTCTGTCTATCTCAATATGTGCACTCAAGCCCCCCATTATAAAAGCCACCTCATTCTGTTTTGCTTTATCTAGAAGGTTCTGCAACTGCTGCTTGAATGTACTCTTTTCCTCACAATCTCAACCCTACTGTGGGCAGAGTCTGAGATTATGAACAGTACCCTATCCTGATTACCATGAGTCTATCATTTACTCTAATGACCTCCCTAACTGTCTTCTGAAGCCTCACCCTCACCACAATTCCCACACCAATTCTAGTCTGCGCCCCCCCCCCCCCCTGCCCCCTGAGTAGTAAACTGGCTTTGCTGCACTGCCCTTTCATCTTGTCTCCTGGATACATAGGATGTCCAGCCTCCTCCTTACCATCATGTCATCTAATTCCAAGCTGTGCCCTATCAATGAACCTACATTGAGTGTAGAAGTTCTTAGTTCACATTTGGTAGGCTGATTGCTTTTATGTCCAGCTTTCGCTCAACAGAGATATCCTAGGTACCACAAGTTGGGTAAATGGTCACCTACTGGCCAGTAGCTTTTTGACCCAGGGCTGCTGGGCTTTATGGTTGTCAGACACTGGCCAATAGGGGCTCATACACCCCTTCCATCATTAGCATGGGTCCTTGGTGTCAGTCGGAGTAGGTCAAGTCCTCAGCCCACTTACGAATGGAAAATACCCATGCCCATTTTTGGTGACATTAGTCACCACAACTGAATCACGTAGAGCCAATTTTTATACCATCTGTTGGCTAGCACTGACAGGGCACACAGTCTGTGATCCATCTTCTCTTGTCCTGAGAATACTGCACACCACAGCTGATGCCCAAAGCGGTTGGTCCATGCAACTGTTCCCCCTATAGGCAGCATCTAGAGTCTATGCTGCTATCCACAACTCCATTTTTGAGTCAGTTTGGGGTGAAAACATTTTATTTATTTTATTTTACATTTGTTAACCGGGCTAGTCTAACTGGATACATGTCCATTTTCAGTAGAGGCCCGAGGAGTTAAGCTCCAAGTTAGGATAATAAAAATTAATACAATAAAGTATAAGGATACATGAGCAAATATGAAGTATTAACAGTATGCGTAAACAGGTTATCACAGTAAAATGGACAGTGCATGATACAAGAATAAATAAAGGGATGTAAATACAATCAGAGTAGTCAAGAGAAATATGCATCACAGTTAAAAAAGGAAACTAGAGTTGCTTAATGAGTAGATGGGTTAGACAGAGTAGAGTATATAGAGACACTTTGACTAGTCAGGTTTAGTGCATTGACATAACCAGTGTGTTTTCAGGAATACTTTCAATTTGTTTTTGAAAGAAGATAATGAGGAAAGTATGGAGAGTTCGTTTGGAAGGAGATTCCAGGCTTTCCCAACTATATTAGAGAAAAGGGAGTCGCCAGCTTTGTTGTATGTAAACATTCAGCATGTTTTTTTTTTATTTTGTTTTTGGAAGCTGGGAGGCACCTAATACAGATACAGGAGGAACTTACAAACTCCATACAGGCACTGGCCAGAGGTCAAGATTGAAGCTTGCACCTAGTGCATGGGAAGCAAAGACCTTAACCATTACACCAACAGGTTGGGATTGCCAACATACCTGTAAAACACAACACAACAAGCTGCTTTTGTGAGAGGAAGGAGAAAGAGATAGTCAGACAGAAAGGCAGAGAGAGAGAGAGAGAGAGAGAGAGAAATACTGCTATGTGCATATTGTATTTATGTGTCAGTATGTATTCTGGACACCATTCCAGCACTTACTAACAAGATGACCCTCTGTGAAGTCACCATGCTGGAAAGGAACGTGCAGGTCCAACATATGCCAAATGCGGAAATCATGAGAACAATCAGGATGCCTTGCAGACACATTGTTAATAATTCCCTATGTATTGCAGACTATCTGGCAGCTGAAGAGATGGTTCCCTTTCCTTTAGCTAGACAGTCAGCTTAAATTTCTGTGCCCTGTCCATTAGGTACCTTACCCCTTTTACTTGTATATCTTGGTATACTATTAGATGACATTCTAACCTATCAAAATCACATAGAATTAATACAACCAAAGTATTATACCAACCTAAGATAGCATTACAGTGTTTCATTTCTATTTACCTTAGAAGCTCATTCTGCTATAGCCATTAATGTTTTTTTTCCTCCCCGCAGCTGACCATTAACTGCCACCAGCTCCTCTCTTCTCCCCATTATCTTAGTGTACTCGAGCCAGCTTTGCCTCCCATAGCTCAAGCTGAGCCATGTTCTGAGCTGGTGTGGTGATCAAGGATGCTGGTGTAGCATTATACTGCTGGCAGGGAGTGTGCCCTAATTCCCACCATCCAGTTCCACAATTGCTTCCATCAGGAGATGCAAGCATATATAAATGCTTGAGTAACCACCTGACTAAGCTGCACACTGTTTATGTAGCATGGAGCCCATCAGACTCACAATGCTGCTTTACTGCAGTGAGCCTGGATTGTCTCCATCCCCCCAGGGTGGGAGATTCGACACGAACCTCTCACTCCCATTTTTACCCTACAGCCTTTCCAACTCCCATGCTGTTAACTGAAGATGCGTTATCTAAAGTGCACCAAAGGATTTATAACCCTCTGCAACAAACACCCACTATAGCCATGAACGTTTTAATCCCCAGACTGGAATATGCCTTCCTATCAATGTCCCTATATCAGGACAAAACAATATTATTGCACCAATATAAAATAACATTCTCAGATTCATCTACTTTGTTCATTCGACTGAACATCACTGCACTTCTATTTAAATGTCAGATCTGTCACCTATCACTTAAGGGGTCAGCTAGCTGCTCAACACACCTTTAAACTGCTTAAGGACAGATACTGCCCTCCTCTAGGAAATAAACTAACAGTACACAAATCTATGTATCCTCTCAAAAGCAATACAAGCCTCAAACTGAATAGACACTGTTTCTCCCTATCTGTCTGTGAAAAATCTTTCAACAAGCTTGCCCCTGTTTCATGGAATAGTCTAGATAAAATTTACTGCTTTAGACAATAGCTTACGTTTTATGAAAAGTTGAAATTACACCCTTCTCAGCAGTATAAATGAGCCTGCTTTAGTGATATTGGATAGTGTTGGTTATTATTTTATACCCAGTTGCTGCTTTAAAGATTACATTTTTGCCTGTCTACTAGCTGTGTTGCACCTCCTTCACACATACAGGTCCAACACATGCCAATATGGTAATCATGAGAACAATAAGGATGCCTCACAGACACATTGGAAGTGATTCCTACACATTGCAGATTACCTGGCAGTTGAAGAAAGGGTTGCCTTTCTTGTTGTGAGAAGATCAGTAAATATACAGTGGATATAAAAAGTGTACACACCCCCTGTTAAAATGCCAGGTTTTTCTGGTATAAAAAAATGAGACCACAATAAATCATTTTAAAACTTTTCCCACCTTTAATGTGACCTATAACCTGTACAATTCAATTGAGAAACAAACAAATCTGTTAGGGGAAAAATATAAAAAAACGTACAATAAGCTCGTTGCATAAGTGTGCACACCCTTAAACTAATACTTTGTTGAAGCACCTTTTGATTTAATTACAGCATTCAGTCTTCTTGGGTACAGATTTGCCATCCATTAATGAGACTCTGATTAACCCTAAATAAAGTTTAGCTGTCCTAGTAGGATTTTCCTGACATTTACTCAGTTGCCTGCTTCAGCAAAAGCCATGGTTCGCAGAGAGCTTACAAAGTATCAAAGGGATCAGTCAGGGGAAAGGTACAAAAAAAAAATTTCCACATCATTGATACACTATGGAACACAGTGAAGACAGTCATCAAAAAGTGGAGAAAATATGGACAACAGTGACGTTACAAAGAACTGGACGTCCTTACAAAATTGATGAAAAGACAAGATGAAAACTGATCAGGGAGGCTGCCACGAGACCTACAGCAACACTGAAATTGCTGCAGGAATTTCTGGCAAGTACTGGTTGCGTACTACATGTGATAACAATCTCACGTATTCTCCATTTGTCTGGACTATGGGGTAGGGTTGCAAGACGGAAGCCATTTCTTACACAGAAGAACATCTAGGCCCGGCTAAAATTAAAAAAAAACACTACATCAAGTCTCCCAAAAGCATGTGGGAAAATGTGTTATGATCTGATGAGAGCAACTTAAGGTTAAACTTTTTGGCCACAATTCCAAAAGGCACGTTTGGCGCAAAAACAACACTTCGCACCACCAAAAGAACACCATCCCATGGGAAGCATGGTGGTAGCAGTATCATGCTTTGGGGTTGCTTTTCTTCAGCTGCAACAAGGGCTTTAGTCAAGGTGGAGGGAATTATAAACAGTTCCAAATACCAGTCACTTTTGGCCCAAAACCTTCCGGTCGGTGTCTGCTAGAAAACTGAAGACAAAGAGGAATTTCACCTTCCAACACGACAATGACCTCAAGCATACATCCAAAATCAACAAAAGAATGGCTTCACCCAAAGAAAATTAAAGTTTTGGAATGGCCCAGCCAGAGCCCAGACCTAAATCCAATAGAAAATCGTGGGGTAACCTGAACAGGGCTGTGCACAAGAGATGCCCTCGCAATCTGACAGATTTGGAGCGCTTTTGCAAGGAAGAGTGGGCAAATATTGTCAAGTCAAGATGTGCCATGCTGATAGACTCCTACCCAAGAAGACCGAATGTTATAATTAAATCAAAAGGTGCTTCAACAAATTATTAGTTTAAGGGTGTGCACACTTATGCAACCAGCTTATTGTACATTTTTTATTTTTTTATATTTTTTCCCTAACAGATTTGTCTGTTTTTCAATTGAATTGTACAGGTGGTTATAGGTCACATTAAAGGTGAGAAAAGGTTTGAAATTATTTATTGTGGTCTCATTTTTTATATCTCAAAAACATGGCATTTTAAAAGGGGTGTGTACACTTTTTATATCCACTGTACTCCAGTCTTTATAATGCTGTGAATCATTTAAACTATCTATGTCAAATGGGCTTTATAATAGCTCTTGAATTCTTTAACCTATGTCAAATTTGTGTGTGCTAACTACTCTGATTTTCAGTAATATGTATTAATACTGTATCTGTTTGTTACTCTCAATTTTTGTAATCTATATTAATATTGTATATTATTTGTTCCTCTGAATGTTTGGGTTCTTTGTTGTGATTGTTGCATGGCCCAGGTAGTGCATCAAAGGGATCTTGCACCAGTCCACAAATATGATTAACAATCAAACAATAAAAAAATTAAAATAAAATACTAATGTGTCTCTAAAACTGTGTACCAGGGATAGCCTTTATAGCCATATGAGTGCAACCGGTGGCACCCTGTACCTCAGGAACAGGAAACTATGTGAAACCTCTGCATATCAATTGCTCTTTTTTCATCTGTCCTTTGGAATTATATGTGCTTATTAACAAGTAGCAGCATAACACTTACGACTGTATCCATGAGGTAGAAGCCTGGAAAATACCCTATATGTTCCTAGATGGCCGATGAAAGGTACCTGTAGCTAGAAAAGAAACAGCAACACATACCTTGGTATATACAGGTATAAGTAGACCACATTTATTACAAGTTATTATGCACTTATTTCCCTGTGCATTATTTCCATTTACTTATGCATTTATATTAATACAGCATACTGCACCATGAAAGCTCCTGTATGACTGTATAGCTAACAACCACAGAAATGTCTTTTGTGTACTACACACCTTATCTATGAATTCCTGCCTAAAACTTTGAAATAAATCATCACTCATAATTAACTACCTCGTTTACAGTATATGAAAACATTGATAAGTATTTAAGCAACAGATAATATCAGCAATAGATACCAAGCTTCTCAAAGGCCAGTGGATTGTAAACTTGACATCAGAACCTCAGAACCTGTTTTAAAATCAAGAAAAGAATGGGAAACAATGCTATGAATTAAAATAATCAAAAAGTCAGGTATGAGTAATCTTAAGTACATTATCATGTTAATATTTGCACCTTTAATAAATCATATTGTACAGCAACATCATTTGATTGCATAAAATAAGGTTGTGTTTCAAAAAGATATTTTCCAGTGGCAATCTGTAACTTTTCCCACAGCCATTTCCAAGTACTGAGTAAACTTTTTTCTTTATACAACTGTTATATTACAGCTTTGTGATTGTTGGGTAAGAAGACTGGCTACCAGAGAGTTAGTACAGAGGATTAAGGCTATCATTTGTTAGTGAATGACTTCCTTTTGTCTGGGTTTGATTCTCTCAGCCTCCATTTGCCTACTGCGTGACTGAATATGCCAATTAGACCGTGTTCTCAAGCTGAGCCTGAACAAGGTCCACATGGGAGTCTGAAAAAAGTCCATGCAGATCAGTGTTCTACTCTCGTTATTAAATGTAAATAAATAAATACGCTGAGTATGAGGTAAATATCTGTCCTAGATGATAAGAAAGAAATAAAATAATGTAGGGTCACTCGAATCTTACTGTGAAAGAAAGGGATTCAGGTGTTAAAATAGGCTAACCCTTTGTCCTAATCTGACATTTTTTAATTTAAGTCAATTATAGCAACTTCCAAAATGCTGCTTTTATTTTGTGTTGATGGGCTTAATTTTTTACAGAGTCCCATTTTCAATAAAATAATAATTATAGGTTATTTCTGCAAACATGAATTTACTTATTTTTGATGACATGCAGTAATCAACAATAATGCTTTTTAAAAATCATAGCCGTGCAGAATTTCTGTAAAATGCAAAGTGCTGCTTGGCTAGGGAAGTGCTTCCCATAATCCTACAGAAGGATGCTCTGTATATAATCTGTTTATTACTCCTAATCTGAGACTAATGGGCTTCATGGTAAATGGAATAATTAATTTCGTAGTTTAGGGTCACAGAGGCTTAATTCCATTCACTTTTACTTTGTTATACCTTCCGTCACTCCAGTGTCTCCTAGTCCCTATATGGCTGGTCTTCAAGCCCCTTTGCCAGTCATCTGTAGGGCATGCACCTTAACTGGTTACATCACTGAAATTCTCCAGCCTCTGCCTGCCCCATATTGTAGAATGTTGCAACCAGTCTGTACCACATTTAATCATCCCCAACATACATGGTTGCTTTGGAAGTACCAACTAGGCATGGAAAATTGAGGAGTTATCTCACCACTGTAACACTAAAGAAAGTCCTTGAGAATAACAATACTCAGTTGACTACCATGGTCTATAGGGAGCATGTGTCAAAGCTGCTGTGGTGGCACTTTGTTTCTAAACTGCCATAAAGTGTTCATGACTGGATTTAGACAGCAGTTGGGGCCAAACATTTATGTTGTCTGGGGTTCCAAACTTCCTTGCTACCTCTAGTTAAGTCACATTGTACTTGGCAACAAAGTAGAGACATATATGGATGACAGAGTTGTTGTCCTTTGTAAATGATAGCTTGAGAAATTATTTCCAAGGCCTGTCTTCCCACACTCACAGCTTAGAAAAGAAGACATGCCCTGGATCTGATTTCAGGTTGCATGTACACCACTAGCAGTCTCTCACCTTCCAATCTTAAAATGTGAGTAGCAGTTGCAGACTAAAGCTCTTCATCTTCAGTATTGGATCCCATATATGGGTGTCAGTGTTACATATAAAATACTACTCTTGCACTGGCAGAATGGTCCCTTCATATTTTGATCTCCAATACATCTGATTTTTTATGAAACTCATTTTTTTAGTTAACACAGTTTGATTACAAGGAGCCTAACAAATTTCGATGAACAAAACATGGGGCCAAATAGTATAAGACTTTTTAATATTATCTTCTGTGGATTCTTCTGGATGTTTATAGAATTTACATGTTTATTGCACAGGTAACAGAAACACTGAATTCATGCAGCTGAATAAATATAGTTGAGATGAGTCTGAACTCTGATCAATCTTCAGGAAGAGCTACGAAAGTAGTTAATTTACTGGTCAGATATACCAAATAATACATATTCCTCTATCCAATTCAAAGCATAGACTGGCTGGAGAGAATAAGGTTCACAACCTATGTTGTCTGATCCCTTTGCTTTGCTATACTCATGCACTGCAACAGGAAATAGCTGAAGATAGAAAATGGAAACCATTGTAGCATAATACAATGCTATATGCTTGTAAACTCATCCATGATGCTAGCTAGAATCTATGATAAATGTGTGTGCATTTGCAGAATGAAAGCTACACGGATCTTCATCAAGAGCAAGTGTGTGTGTGTGTGTGTGTGTGTGTGTGTGTGTGTGTGTGTGTGTGTGTGTGTGTGTGTGTGTGTGTGTGTGTGTGTGTGTGTGTGTGTGTGTGTGTGTGTGTGAGTGTGTGTGTGTGTGTGTGTGTGTGTGTGTGTGTGTGTGTGTGTGTGTGTGTGTGTGTGTGTGTGTGTGTGTGTGTGCACATGCATGACATTAAAAAAAATGTAATTTAAAAGAAAAGACTACAGTCCAAATTTTTATCATCCCCTGTTATTCCCTGTATTAACAGCTGTTGTTTGCAGAGCAATACTTAACACCATAGTAATTGCATCTAACACTTTGCCATTCAGTGTGGCAGAATATTTCAGGTATCCTTTGGCACCTTTAAATGTTAAGCTGCTGGAAAACAGATGAGCCTGTGCAGAATGAGTGGCTAACCTCCAGGGACAATGCCTACTTTTTCTTGTTGGGCAACTTAGAAACCATTTTATTTAAAAGAGGGAGGGGACAGCCTGGGTGCATAGCTTTGTCTCCAAGTGAAATACCTGAAGTCAGATTCCCTGTATGCTGTTTCAATGTTGACTGATCAAGAGTTGAGGTGATTGTATGCAGCAAAAATGTCGATTAGATTTCTATCATACTTCTTACAAAGGCACACATGAATTCAGATTAACTACCTATAGGCTTTTTACCTCTACTTCCCCGCAGTCACACTCTTCTCCTTCCTCCAAGTATCCATTGCCACATCTCTGCTCCATAATCATTTGGCGAGTATCGGGCAGGTTAAAGAGACACATTCCTCCACTTTTACTGAGGTAGATTTGAAGATCCTTTTTATTGCACTCATTAAATACTTTGGGGAATGGATGCCTACACCATACAGAAAGACAAAACATGACAAGTTCTGTGAAAGATAAAAATAAAATTGAACAATAACAGCGTTAATTCATTTTGCATTTCAGAGTGGCAGCAGTTACTGGTAATAATTTGTGATAGTTTTCTTTAGTAGAGAAGTATTTCTAGCTCATTAATCTGAAGTGTTTAGTTTTTTTTATGTATTTAATTGGCATTGTTTTATAACCTTTTTTAATTTGACTCAGAAGTCTCACCGACTCCCAAGTTTCTAAAATGCTGTTGACAGAAAGAAAATAAGTCATGATAACAAATTCTTCATTTATGCAAGCTGGGGGTTTCTGACTAAGCAAGTACAATAAACTAAGAGAGTCTGTTTTCAGATGCTATCTGGAGATAACAACCACAGTGACATATTGCACACTTAAGACAGTATCAGATAAGTACGCATGAAGGTTAATGCACTGAAGTGAAACATTTTACCTAGAATTAGTTTGGACATTTTTTGTAATCAGATTTTTGATGACTATGGTTCAGAAAACCACTTGATAAACTTGAAGTGGTTACTTAACTGTAAATGAAAAATGTTATAACTCATAAAGGCCATTTCAAACACATTTTAGCATCTTAACTAGTTTTATCTCATTGAATGGTGACAGTTTCCTTCAGCACAAGTAAGGTTGCCATGCTCTGTAATATCTGTGCATAATTTACCAGATGCTTCACACTTTGCTCCAATTTGTGTTTTGTGCAACCCACCTAATGACAATTTTTAAGCACCATCCATTGTATGAAATATATGTGCTGACAGATGCATGAATGAAAACTAGCCTGCCTTAAGTGTTTTAAAATTTAGAACAAACTGCTATTGCATTTACACAAGGTGGATATATGTCCCAACAGGGAAACAAAGCATTTCATTCTGATGTTTTCAGTGTTAGTCATCCGCCATCATCAGTAGAATCCCCTGATGCTTTCAGTAATGCTCATTTGAGCTATTCATTTCTGAAGGTTCCATTTGTGGGTTTGAGAAGGTTAAGTGTGCATTTCAGAATACTGAGAATTTAAGTACAACTGGGAAAATTCCTAAATTCACTGGTGAATACTAAGCTAACTGCCCTTTAGGGCCACTTTTAAGCTTAGCCAATAACTTCATATCAGAATCAAACCCTGTGTCTAAGAGGTGAAAATCTTAAGTATTTTGTGAAACCCACCTTACTCTTATACATTCAAAACTGCTGTATCTAGGATAAATTCATGTTCTCCAAGGGTACAGTGCTCTTGGAATTGTTATATATGCGGCAAGGATGTGGAGGATAAAGCCCCCCATATTTGAGGTGGGGGGGCTTACCCCTAGCTATCTATCTTCTTTCAGCTTTAGGACATGCAGATATTAAACTACTTTTAAAGTGTAGCAGTGAGTTTTATCATTAGTTTTTTTAAACCACATGTACATTTTCAAAGTTCAAGAGCTTGAAGCACTGTCTTTGTTTTCTTATAGAGCACTGGTCTTCTAATACTGGACAACAGGGTCAATAACCCCAACCATAATGATTATTGTTCTTGATTGCACCCCCCCCAAAAAAAAAAAAAAATCATACACACTCTCTTCTCAGACCAGTGGTGGTTTTTATATTAGATGTTCAACTGTCAATGACTGTCTTTCTACCTAAAAACCACAAGCCTTGATGATGATGTTTTCAAAACCCAGAACATCACTGGTCCACCAATCAAGAAATCCATGATCATCAGCACCCTTACTAAGCTTTCATAAGTCATTGGGAAAAAATAGAGAACAAAACCCCATCACCTTCACTACTGGCACTTATCCTAAGTAATGTGTCTTCTGAGACAAGTGAACCATTTCTATTTCAGCCAATGATTGCAGTGAATCTGATTGCTAAGACAGTCCAAGATGTCTTTTCATATTACTTAAATGCTTCAAGATCCCTGAGGTCAAGACTTAACTAAAGTCAGGGTGAGACCACTCAATCTTTCTGCAGAGCCCAGATTTCAGAGAGCTACTCAGACAGATTGCATACATGTAGGATTCATTTGTGTACAAGTAAACTAAATGAAGGAATTTATTGAGTACTTTGACATTTCAGAACTTCTTGCACCAGGTAGCTCTTCTATGCTACCCATTCTAAAAATCTGTTCAGGGTGTTAAGTTTCTTACTTTGCTTTGGTTTGTTTTAACTACAATGAGCAATTTACTGGAATTTAACATTCTAGCAATGAAAGTCCTTCCAGTGAGTTTACCATTGCAGGACAATTGTAAGATATGTATCATTATCATCAGATTTTTTGTTGAGGGCTGCACTCCTCTGCAGCCCAGAGAAAAATGAAATATACTTTTTTGCTCTTTCTTCTGAAGTGATACAGTTTCAGAGGTAGTACAATTAGAGATCAGGGATACTGAAACAGAGCCTCCACATCAGAGGTGCAGGCAGCATATCCCCTATGCAAAAGCACTTGTAAACTATATATATTTGTTAATCATCTTCCAGTGGCAAAATATTCTGCATGACATTTGTCACCAGAATACTAAATGGAGGTAAATGGTCTACAGTAAATTCTATTAGATTTTTTGCTCAATGAGACAGAAAGAATGCTACACTAGGGTCTGAATTTAGTTTCATGGAGTTTGAATTTTTCTTCTTTCAAAGTCTCAAACCAGTCATAATCTTTCCTACAGCTGATCAGCTGCCAGTGACTACTTCTCCATGCAATAGACATTTTGCTGTCTTCGTCTTCTAAAATGTCTTATTACAACTACCAGTCAATGAAGAAGGATGCACAGATCTCATACTCTGGTGAAGCTTTCAGTCGTCTTTTTGTCCAGACCACAGAATACACTCTCATTGGTATTACTCAGTGCACATAAAAAAATACAAGCAAAGACCCCAAGAAATATTTTCTGACTCAGTGAGATAAGCCTGTTGTTAGATAACACTAATAGCAAAACGTGTTCATTGAAAAACAAGCTGAGGTGTTCTGCTAACCATATCTACATTTTTGCACTCTCTGGATTTAAGGCAAAATTCAGGTAATGTTCCTACTCCTTTTAAAGAGCCAGGTTAGTGTGATGTGTATGACTGGCAAGGTAGGTCAGAATAATTATTTTACAAAGTACTTCCCTTTGTACAAGGGTGGGTTAGTGCACATAACTTAATATTAATTTTCTGGTTGCTCTAATTTCTGTGAGTTCCATGATTACTGATTTAGATAGTTTTGTTTGCTTTAAAATTGTTTACTTTAATTGCCTGTCATTAAGAATGGATTCCTTAGATGAGCATGCCATCAATAATTTTCTGAAGCATAAGTATCTTATCCAATGTACTAAATGCTGTCTATATATAAAGGTAAAACATAACATTTGAGACTTGTATTCCTCCTGTCAACAGTTAGATACATTGATGTGTTCATGGGTAAGTACTAGACTAGCTGCCCTTGAGGGCCATTTTATCCTTGCCAGTTTCCCTTCTGGTGCTCAAACTAACCCATCCCATTTGGTTTTAACTAGCCTTACTCATCCCGTGGTTGATAATTATGTATTACCCCTAATGAGAATAACTGGGACCATAGCATAGAAAATTTCAGGGGACTTGTGCACAGGATAAAGCATTTAGGATCTGCTTCAGTCCTTCAGTAGTACAGGGGGTAGTCTTGCAGTAAATGTTCTGTTCTGTTTCTCATCCATAGAACCAAGCTGTACTTGAGTATAGACAGAGATGGGTTTTGTTTTATGTGGATGGAGAGCCTGTTCCAGAGCAGAGCTATCCTCTGCTAGACATACCCATTCCGCCAAACTATACTGTTGATGTTGCAGAAGAGGTTTAGATTCCTAGATACAAGTTTTCTGATGCTATTTGACTTGCTGATGTGCAGTAAATCCATCAGTTTTGGGTCAGAGCATGCTTTGTATACCAGACACAGGCCATCTCCTAGCAGTCTGTAAGACACCGAGTATAGTGATAGGGCTTTGAGGCGGTCACTGTAGGACATATTGTTTTGGTCCTGTACCCTTTTAATAAGGTATCTCTGTGCAATCCAGTTGTTGCCTGTGTCTGGACAGATATATGCCAAAAGGGGCATCATACTCAGTGAGTGGCCTAATGAGGGCTGAGTAAATGGACAATGGCATCTCTAAATTTAGACACAATCCCTTTATTTATAAGCTGTGCAATACAGAGGGACTTTCTTATGACAATGGGCAAATGTTGGTCAAAAGTTAGGTCACTGACCACATAAGTTCCCAAATCCCAAACAAAAGTGTCAACCCTTAGGGTCATATTGTCAGTGTGGTAGTTCCCTGGGGTAGATGACTTCCCAAAGGATATTTGCTATAAGATGATTGGATTACTATCGCTGATCGTAAATCTAGACTTGCTGAGGATGGCTGTACTTGTGCAACTGGCGCAGTCTGAAAAATAGTCATTACATATATTAATGATTGGGCTGATGAGATTAATATTGGGCAAAGTGCAAACAGAACACATTTCATAAAGGAAGTGCTCTTAGCTAGTACAATCACACAGCCCTTATTAAACTTGATACTGCAAATACAAGCATTCAATTAGATGATTCAGAGTATATGTAGGAGAAAAGAAAAAAGAAATAAAAAAAGACAAATAAGATCGCAATAATTAAGTAGGAAGAAAACTTTTCTAATGTATATAATTCTAAGAGAAAATGTACTAAACAAAAGGACAATACTTTCATATGTAATAGCCAGATTACAGGCAATTATAAAAATAAGTTATGTACTTACCATAACATTCTGTGTTGTCGATCTTCATTTATCCTTGACTCTTGGAATATGGTTCCTATTCTCGGAACCAGCTTGGCCGTAGGTAGGAGATTCTACAGATTAGGTAGGAAATTATGTATCAGTAATTGGAAATTCAGTTGTTAAGGGAAACTAATACTCACATTTGTAGAGGATAGCAAACACTGAAAAGTGTTATGCCTGCCAGCAACAAAAATACAGGATATGAGTAGAGCATTAGGGCACCTAGTTTTAGAGAAGTATGGAGCTATTTTTATTCCTTTTTGGGTCAAAAAACATCATATTTAAGTATTCACTGACTGTTAGGATGGACCTTATAGCCCTCTTACATAACACAGTTTGCACATATATTAGGATTTATTTTTTACAAATCACATACAGGCAGTTAACTCACTGTAAATGAAAATATTTTGATGTAAATGTCTACATGAAAATGCCCATTTTAAAAATGGAAATGTAGAACATCCAGTCTTCATTTTGGGCACATATGCATTTAGGCAGGATGAAGTCTACTTGTCAAGAAAAGGGAAGAGAAGTTTTGGAGCAACTCCCTGGCATGACACCAACCCATTTGTGATAGACTACAGTCTAACTAACACAAGACACAATTTTTTTGCTGGTCAGAAATTTTATTCACAGAAAGCAACATTTGATGTATCCGTGCTGGTTGTTAGTGCAAGGAACATTAGCAATACTTTTATTGGAAAATTGGCAGCATTCACCTAAGATTGATGTTACTTTTTGTGAAACATAGTGGGAGAGCAATCACTGGAGAACAATTCTGTCAGATTAAAAATGTTTTATTGTAACAGGCATTCTAATAAAAATTAGATGACTGGGATTATTGACTGTTATTAGATCTGTGAGTCTTAACATCCTTTATTTATTTATTTATTTATTTATTTATTTATTTATTTATTTATTCATTCATTCATATTCATTTATTTATTTTATTTCATTTAAATTTGTTTACCTGGGCAAAACACTGATTATGCAATGATTAATTATAATAGCGCCAATGCTGTAAGTTGTAAAGTGTGACAATAAAGACAACTCTCAAACTGATTACAATTGTTGGAGTGTATAAATCACCAAAGTCAAGTGCTGATGACCCAGAGGAATTGAAACATTTCATGTAATCACAGGTTACACGTGTCATATAATATATGCATCCTCGGAAGGATAGTACTAATCCTGAAAAAAAACTTTACTGCACAGTTGTCTTCAGTCTTATGGGCAATGCAATCTATACTGTCTATATATTATAAGCTTTTCTAATAATGTGTATAGCGTAATGGTTTTATTTTGCATGTTACATTTGTTTTTCTGTTATCTGTTTCATATATTTATGTCAAATTATCTCTATATTTGTATATTATACTTACTTCCAGTTATTTTGTTCATACATTTAACATTATGTTATCTGACCTTCCTCTGGTGTTTACACTTTTGTATATGTGTCTTTGCTTTTTATAGCCAAGGCTGTGTCTGAAACTGATCTTTGGAGCAGTGCACCAACCCAGTTAGCAAATGGTAAGATAAACTAAAATAAAAATATCTAATGGCACATTACACATATGCACATCTTAGGGTCACTGGCCTCCTGCAGGAGGTTTAGTTCATAACTATAAGCTGAATTTCATACTGTAGCTGTTCAGGAAACACATAATTAAACAGTGCACTGATCGGAAAAAGAAAGCACACTATATGTACCATTTGCAAATCCTGTGTCTCACAAAAATGTCTGGCTCCAGCTGTCACCAATGCAAAAATCAATCAGTGTAGAAATAAAATGTAAAAGTGTGTGATGCAATCCATCAGAATTCAATCACTCAGGAAGAAAAAGGGGAAAATTCTACACTATTCACAATGTAAGCCATTCGTCAGCCCATGTTATATATAGTTAATTTCATATTCTTTAGTAGCAGTCCAAGCCATATGGTCAAATAAAATAAATGTCTCCCTAGCAAGACACCAACTCATTTGTGATTGAATCAAAAAAGAGCAATCACAAATGAACAACCCACCATGAATGTAAACAGCATTCTGAAACACTCCTCATACCCCTCTACTTTCATGTTTGTTTGTGTTTTTCAGCTTTTCCCAGTTAGGGCTCGCCACAGCGGAACTCCGGTCTGCTAATGATTGGTAGTGGATTTTTACGTACCAGGTTACCAGCCCTGACGCACAACCTTCAACGAAGGCACGCCCCATTCATGTATGCCTCCACACAGAAGACGCTCTAGCTGAGAATCGAACGGGACAACGTCTAGCTATGAGGCGACAATGCTACTGCAGCACCACCACCGCAGTAAAAACTCCAAAGTCACATCAACATGTGGGAAGTAGAAATCCCCTTTAGAATGGCAAGTAAAACTTTCAGGGAAAAGCCTGACAATCACACACAAGGGTTTGACCATGTGAGTGTTGCTCGCTAGTCTTTCATGAAGATGTTTGGCTCACAAAATAAATTTATTGCTATTTGGTACCCATAAGGGCTCACAAAGCAAGCAAACTTTAGAATAACAAATGTCAAGAGGCCCATATAAGGCATATTCTAAAAGTCATGCAGGAGCATAGACACTGACTAGTCCCAACTCCAGTTTGCCCTCATGTTAGGTTTATAATCACAAAAGTTCATAGGTTTGTAAGTTCATAGGTGTTTATTAGGCTAATGACCACAAGGACATTTTTAAGCCTTTCTAACAAGTTCTGATACCCTTGATAAGTTTAAGCAGGGATTTGGGACATGAAGTATTTACAACCAGGGGGCCTGGGAGGTGAACCACTTACAGGTTTCCTGTGTCCATTAGATACATAGATGCCAAACCAGGGATGAATTTCCTGTTCCCCATTCAATTGTCCAAGCTGCGCTTGAATGGTGTTAGGGAGCAACTCTGCTTCTCTTGGATGGGGAGATTGTTCCAGAGATGAAGAAGTCTCTGGAATACAAACCTGTCTCTCCAGTGGGCCCTATTTATATCACAGGCAAGGTTTAAGACTTTGGAATGGGTAATTCTGGTGCTGTTTGTTTTGTGGATATGCAGGAGGTCCATCAGAGTGCAGTCGTACAATGCCCTGTATGCCAGGAATAGATCTCCCCTCAAAAGCCTGAAGAAGACAGTATACAGAGATAGGGCCTTGAGGTGGTCGTCATAAGACATTTTACTTATGCCCTGTATTCTTTTAGTGAGGAACCTCTGTGGACATTCCAATTGTCAGATATGCCTAGTTAGGTACATACCAAAAGGGGCATTGTACTCAATGACAGGTCTGATGAATGCTGAATACAATGAAACAATGACTTCCTTGGACTCAGATGTCACACCTTTGTTTATATGTTGCACAACATAGAATGATTTCCTCACTACGGTACACACATGGTGGTCAAAGGCTAGATTACTGTCTATGTGTGTCCCTAAGTCCCTGACTACTGGGTCAGTTCTAAGGGGTGTGCTGTCAATATGATAGTTACCAGGGGTGGATGATTTCCCAAAGGATTCATTCTTGGCATTTAATTTTAGTCCACGATTCTGATACCAGTTGTTTGTCTGTGTCAGCCCTTCTTGGAGAACATTTGTGTCAGCTCAGGATACAATGACAGCTCCTAATTTGCAATCATCTGCAAATTTAGTCAGCCAGAGACCACAGACTCTGGCCTTGACTTCAGAGAAGTAAATGCCAAAATGGAGTGGGCGAAGGACTGATCCCTGAGGGACTCCACTTGTGACTGGCCACTTTGTATAGGTGGACTTCCCAATTCTAACTTCCAGGGTCCTGTCTGTGACCCAGCTGGCTATCCACTGGGTGACATATGGGTCTGTATCTAACCTCTTGAGTTTGTCAACAATGCCCAAGTGGGGTATTGTGTCAAATATCTTAGCCAGGCCAAGGTAGGCACTGTGAACCATTTTGCCCTCATCCATTGCTTTGGTGACCTTCTCAAAGATGTCCATCAGGCTAAGTAGGCATGATCTGCCCTTGATAAAACCAAACTGGGTTGGGTCCAGTGTCTGGAGGTTCACTATATCAATATTGATCATTTCCATGATAATTATTTCCATGGCTTTACATATAAGACTAGTGAGACTTACTAGTCTGTAGGTTCCAGGGTCTGTAGATGGCCCACCTTTGTGCAGAGGGATGACTGTTGCTGTTCACCATTCATAAGGCATGAAGCTTGTTTAGAGGCTATAGTGAAACAGCAATTCCATAGGTCCTGATAGGTCATGTTTCATGCTATTTAGAAGGCATCCTGGGATGTTGTCTGGACCCATGGATGCAGTGTTCTTGGTCTTAGAGAGAGCATTAAGGACCTGTTACCTGGTGATAGCAGGGGGAGTTATATTTGATATTATTTTCTGAGGGAAGGTTGGGGGGGGGGGGGATGAGGGTAAAGTTGGAGCTGAATTTATCGGCCAGTAGGTAGGTTTTCCATATCTTCTTGCTCAGTATAGGTGGCTCCATTTACACTGAGCTCTGCACACAATTGTGTATTGTCTTTGAAGTTATGGACATAGTTAAATAATGTCTTGTGGTTGTCCTTGGCCTGGGAGGCCAAATATACCTCAAATTTGGGTTTGGTACACTTTATCTGTCCTCTGAGTTGTTTGTTTAGTTTGAAAAAAGTGCTTTTATCATGCTGAGTGCTGCAACTCCTAATTTTTGCCATGATTTTATTCCTTCTGTTATACAGCCTATTGATTCTGTGATTCCACCAGGGTGGCTTGCTCTGGAGTTAGTTCTGTACTTCTACCTGGTGGGTACAGCTGCCTCTATGCAGCTACTAACATGCTTGTACAGGGCGTTTGTGAACAGTTCTGCATAGGCAGCAGTGTTCTCAGGGTTTATGGGGTCTTTAAATTTTTCCAGATTATCACTTAGTAGTAAGTTAGCCTTAGTGTAGTTCCTGAATATTTCAGGTTTAGTTGGGGAGTCCAGGTTTTATTTTTACTTCAAAGGAGTCCATTTTGTGGTCTGACCTTACCAGGGAAGACATTACAGTGTGGGGTGTGCAGCACTGTCCCATATTAGTGAGGACCAGTTCCAATATGGCTACACAAAAATGACCATGGCAAGGAACCAAGCAAAAAACTTTAATTATCACACTCTAGTGCCTCGGTAATACACAGCCTTCCAAGGAGTACAAATAAATCTAAAACAAGATAGTTAAAATACCCACATCAATTAAACATTAGCCAATAAAAACTAGAAATACAAAATTAGATAAGTGTCTTCCAATTGCATTCTAAATTAAGACCTGAGGGACACAAAGTGTTAAACTTTAAAATAAAAACAGCCTCTTTATACAACAATTTCCTTTTATATGCATAATCAGAACAAAAAAAACTACATACATTTTCTCTAAAATGGTTGCTTTAAATACAGCAGTATGTGAACTATGAAATTGTGCAAAATGACTAGCTACCAGGCTATCTAATTTACTTTGTCTAATATTTCTAACATGCTCTTGCAACCTCAATTTAAATGTTCTCTTGCTCTCCCCTATGTATACTAAATTACAAGGAGACTTAAGGACATAAATTATCCCCTCAATTTCACAATTATGGCTCTCAGAAGGTGTAAAGGGGAAAATGTCCTAACTATATACTGGCAGATATTACAATGTCCACATTTATGTGGACCTAAAACATTAAGATGGGTAACTATAATAAAAAAAGGTAACAAAAAATAATTGTGAACTAAGAAGTAACATCCAAAAAATGTATCTGCCTACCATATTGTAATCCATCAAATGTGAAACCAAACCTATTCTCTTGTAAGGAGTTAAAAAAAGTGATTAATTTTACTATAGTCCCTTTACAAATAAAAATCAAATCATCAATGAACTGACAATATTTCATCATATACTTATTAAAAAATCACAATGATAAAGGTACTAACTCAAATAACCCCATAGTTAAGTTGGCATACCTGGGGCAAAACTCCCCCATGGCTGTGCCTTTCAGCTGTCGATATAAGCAACCATTAAACATAAAAAAAAAAATGATTAACTAAACAGAAATATATCAATTTCAATATGAAATTAGATAAAGGAGAGTCACCTAGAAAATACTTTACAGCTTCCAATCCCCTATTATGTTCAATATTTTGTGTGCAGACTGCATACATCAGTAGTAACAACATACATATCATTAGTCTATTCAACATCTGAAATTTTATCTAAAAAAAATCACTGGTGTCTCTAAGACATAAGGTAATAAAAACTTATGCAAAAGTTTACCCATATTAGCTAGAAAATATCTACAGGCAGACACAATAGGTCTGCCTGGAGGATTAAATCCATGTTTATGGATTTTAGGTAAGCAGTAAAAAACTGCTAGCATACAATCCAAAACCTGAAATTTTTCATCTAAATCTGCACATGAAAAATATCCTAGTCTATAGCCCTTCTCTGAAAGAGTCACAAAGTTAGTAATAGCTTGCTCATAATCAAAACCAGTACTTACTTCATAAACGTCACTATTGTGTAGATGTAACATACACATATTATAATATTGTTTGTAATTCATAACAATCTTATTGCCCTTGTCAGAGGGCTTAATTACTAAATTATTTTGTGACAACTCTTTCAGCTCCTTCCATTCACTTTGAACCTATTGTACTATGTTTATTTTTCTCAAATTCACCATAAGCAGCCTCAACAGCAAAATTTAACATGTTAGAAAACTGGTTAATACCATCATGTTTAAAAGGAGGCATAACATTTTTTTAACTAAAACCTTTGATGTATCTAACTGACAATATGCATTCATCACACAATCATCCCCCAGGTCAGATACACAAGAATAAAAACTAGCATCTTCAGAACTTTCTGAAGAAACATCCCTAAAAATCACATTGTGAACTGTTAACATCACTGTTATGATTACATTAAAAAATGCACTAAATGCAGTTTACAAATTAATTTTAAAATGTCATATTTTAACTTATGAATACAAGGTAGTACCGTGGGTAAAAAAGTCCATAGTCTAAGATCTGCAGTTGAATCTCAAATAAAAACAAAACTTCACTACTTCCCAAGTACATTACTCCTAGCAGCTGACATACATCCGAATCCCAGCCCTGCTACTACCCCTACCACTACAGTATATACCAACCCTATACCTTGCCTACCACCCATATCTAATAAGCAAATTTCTTTCTATTCTATTAATACTCGTAGTAACCTAAACAAACTAAACCAATTCCATGCATGGGTATCTCACCAAACTCCAGACATTATCTCCATAATGGAAACATGGCTTAAACCCCAAAATCTAGACAAAGACATTCTCCCGCCTGATTACAATATTCTTCGCCAGCACTGCTTAAAGAAAAAAGGTGGTGGTGTCGCCATAATTTACTCAAACTTTACTCAAACAACCTTACTTTCTCCCATCCTAAGCAACTAATTCCCTCTTTTACCCCTGCTGAAATACTAGCAACAAACCTTAAGCTCAACAACTATACCATCATCACAGTGATATCTATTTATATATATATATATATATATATATATATATATATATATATATATATATGTTCCACCAGGGGATAACATTCCTACATTCCTCTATTGGAAAATATACTCTCATATCTCTCCCAAAAACATCCCAAATGAAACCATCCTTCTTGGGGATGTAAACATTAATTGGCTGCACCTAAACAACCCTGACTCACTACAACATATAAATCTCTACGGATTTACACAACTTATCACTAAACCTACCCATACTAATAACTCTCACTCTTCTAGCTCCTTGATAGATTGGATAATTGTTTCTAAACCCAATACATACCATAATCCAGAAACACTACCAGACTCCCTGAGTGATCATTCACCTACAAAAGTGCTTCGATATACTACCCATGTACCCAAACCACATTGGCTCATCACCTGCCACAAACTTTCTAACTTTAACCCTGACACATTTAGAACCCTTTTCTCTGAAGTTAACTGGAATTTCCTTAGACAGATCCCATTAGATGATGCTGTAAATATCATCAACTCAACTTTTCTTGGCATCTTAAACTCTCTAGCTTCACCCAGAAAAGTTTGGGTAAAAGCAAACATTTCACCTTGGTTGTCCAAAACCACCCGTATCCTTATGAAAGCCAGAGAAAGAGCTAGGAGGATTTGACCACAATCCAAACTTCAAGCTGACTCGCAAAAGTACAAAGAGCTGAGAAATCAAACAAAAAAAACGTATCAAAGTTGACAAAAAAGAATTCTATTATAATCCCCCCAAAACAATGAAATCTGATCCAAAAAAACTTTGAAATGCTATAAATCAGATATTGTACCCTGGCAACCCAACTTCACCAAACCCATGTCCTGACAGGTCACCTGAAAAGACTGCCAACTCCTTCAACACCTATTTTATCGAGTCACTTTCCAAACTGTTTAACCCAAACCCCTCTAACAACAACAATTCCAACCTCCCTGTACCTCTCTCAACAACTAACTCAGTGAACTCCTTCTCTCTCAAACCTGTTTCCACAAACTACATCAAAACTCTACTCACAAAACACAAACCATGCTCTGTATCTGCAGACAATATCCCATCTTATTTCCTCCAGATTGCCACACACACCCTTCTTATACCTGTATCCATTCTTATAAATCACTCCCTCTTTGAGTCCAAAGTACCATCTGTCACGAAACAGTTCTATACTTTTCCTATTCATAAAGTAGGTAACTCCACTGTAATCTCCAATTTCAGACCTATCGCCATCCTCTCTCCTCTCTCTAAAGTCCTTGAGAAATGTATACACGAACAAGCTATGCTTTATCTCACATATGAAAATCTACTCACTCCTACACAACATGGTTTTCGCCCCAAGCATAGCACATCCACAGCTCTACTATCCTTTCTCAACACTATTTCTTTAGCCAAAGACATTCATAAGCTCACATCCTGTCTATTCCTTGACCTCTCAAATGCCTTCAACACTGTCTCTCACTCTCTCTTACTTAGCAAACTTACAGACCTAAACTTCTCCCCAGATACAGTAGCATGGTTCTATAGCTATCTCACTGACAGGCAGCAGTTAGTGAGATGGGACTCGGCAATATCTATCCCCCTCTCAGTAAGAATAGGTGTCCTCCAAGGATCCATCCTTGGTCCTCTCCTATTTAACATCTTCACTAACACACTTTACTCCTCTTGTCCTCAATCTACCATTGTCCAGTATGTTGATGACTCAACGGTTATCACCATTGCTGACTCAACCTCTGAACTACTATCAACTACCCAGACATCATTCAACTCAGTAGAGACATGGCTCACCAATAACCAGCTTATCCTCAACCCAAAAAAACTAAACTGCTACTCTTTCTTCCTAAATCAGCCAACCACATCAAATCTATCATCCCCATAACATCCCCAAACAATACTCCTATAGAAGTCATGACTAGCACAAAACTACTTGGGATTACCATAGATAATCAACTAAAATTCGACCTACACATTAACAATTGTATAAAAAAAACACCAAAAGCTAGGACTCCTGTAAAGGAATTATAAATTCCTTACCATTGAAGCTAGGATCTCTCTTACTCATGCCTACCTTTTTCTGGTTGTAGTGCTGCAGGTAAATGAGGAAAGGAATGTTCATTCACTTCCAGATCAGCTGATGACCCCGAGAAATATGAGATACATCTGAGTGGTTAGGGCATCATTTGGTTTTCCATAGAAACGCTCTGCAATTTTCATAATCTCTTATGTCTATTCTCAATTTATCACTTTTCCAATTGGCAAGCTCCTGTTCATATTTCTTAAGTTTATCATTAATCTCTTATAAGCATGAATCAAAACGAGTAGGCACTAACTGTTTAACCAGAACGGACGCTATTAAATTCCATTTTGATTTTATTCTATTTAACATGATCTCTTTCTAACAAAATATTAAGCCATTCCAAAGCACACTTACGTGCCGCAGCTAACCATCTCTAGGAATAGTTTTTATCTATCTCATCTGAGAGATCAACTGGTGGTGTAGGTGTTTTAAAAGCTCTAAGGCCCCTTGGGGATATATCCAAATCTAAATACTGTTGCAGTCCCAGCAGATTAAAATAAACAGGTTTCCTTCATAAGCAAACATTTAAGTTTATCTAATTATTGTCCAGAATTACCTGGCAGAGCACTATTATGTTACCTGGCAGAGCACTATTATGTTGCTGTCCCCCAATGGAAAAAGGCTTTCTGCTCTCATTAGATGCTCCAGTTCAAATTTCTCTAATACAGAGGCAACTTCACCTGTTCCATTAAACCAACCTCCAGTGGAGCATTTGGCATAAGAATCCACCTGGGTAACATAATTATCCAATGTTCTTTGAGGTACATCTGGTAAATCCTCTCTAAAAATGCATAGCAGGCTGAAAGAAGGTTCACTTGCCATAAGAGAATAAAATAAATAACCACAAAGTAGGAACAAATACAAAAACGACCACGGCAAGGAACCAAGCAAAAAACTTTAATTATCACACTCTAGCACCTCTGCTAATACACAGCCTTCAAAGGAGTACAGAGAAACCTAAAACAAGCTAGTTATGGTTAACTTAAAACAAGCTAGTGTGTGGTTACACCCCTGGTTGGTGTTGTACAGAAATCTCTGTGCCTGAACGTTTGGTGTTGTATAGAATTCTCAGTTAATAGTGGGGTAATTAAAGTCACCCATGAATATGGGATTGGGTTGGATGATAAGTATTTCCAGTAAGTTTAAATACATAGTATGGGTTTCCTGGGTCATTGAGGCGGACCTATAGCTGGCAAGGAAGTGGTATTGGATTTTGCCTATGGTGATTTGAACAGAGCATTTGAAGTGCATTGTCCTGTTTGACCAGCTTTAAAGTATATTTATTTTTTATGTAAACTGAGACACCTCCACCTTTAGTCCCTGTCTGTGTAGTAGCTGGTCTAAATGCGTGGAAGGCATTATAACCTTGCACTATTTGTGTGCTCTCCGCAGCTTTAAATCATGTCTCAGTGACCGCACAGACCTCAGCATTCTCTAGGGTGAAAACAGCTTCTAGAGAGTGCAGTTTTTTGTTTAGACTCCTAGCATTGAGCAGTAATACCTTTACATTTTCTTGGTTTTGATTTGCTATGTTGGAAGTACTTTCAGTTCGGCATTGCCTAAAAAAAGACACTATGGGGTAAGACAATGTTTAAGCTAATATTTGGAAGCCTAAAGGGAAGAGGTGCATACCATCCTTGGCAAAGCAGTGTGACCTGTTGACCATCTCCTTCCATGCTGACAAATATTGCACCCCCTTAAACTGACACCAGAAACTAAGTGAATTATTAAAGTCAGTCATCTTTTATTTGTATTGTGGCATCATCCTTGGAGAAGGCAAAATGATGCTCAGTGCTAGGCTCATACTAGCCTGAGTCACATATTTTGAGAGCTCCATGATGTCTCTCTTCATATAGTCTAGGGAGGTATATCTCAGATCACTTACTCCCACATGAACTATGACTGAATCATACTGGTACTTGAAGCCCAATGACTAGAGTGCATGCATAATGTGGTGGATCCTAGCCCCTGATAAGCAACTGACTGTGACTTTCTCCTTACTCAGCCTAGTGACAGGGACATCAGTGTGTCTCATAATTGAGTTTCCAATGAAGAGAATGTTGGATTGTGTGGTGGCTTGCTTTATGGCCTTAGAAGTAGAGGCTCCATGGGATGTGGCTCTATGTGTTGATGTGGGTGCTGCTTTGAAAGAGTGCATTTGGGGTTGCTGAGGGTATTTGTTATTTGTACTTAGTCTAGGAGGTCTTTGGGGTTTAGGAAGATTACATTTAAGTGCCTCAGCATATGTGGGTCTATATATCTGCTTTGAATTGTGTGTGATGGGTGCAGCATGTATACTACTGACAACCTTATTGACATTAGGAGTACTTTTATGTGAGAGCTTTGCCTACAGTGACATTGTGTAAATACATCTCTCAGATACCATATCAGTTTGTTTAAGAATAAACTGGTTGTCAGTAAACATGAGGCAATTTCTACATTGCCTCAGGATGCCCATATCCACCAAGCTGGCAATGGAGATAGTGGGAAAGTTGATATCCATGGCGACAGACCCTGTTTTATTGATTAAACAGTTGGAGTGAGCATATAAAAGTATCCAGTTTGCAACTCCGGGGACAGTGCTTGTCACTGCAAACTTGTTGTCCTTTGTGCAACCAGGTATTGTTGAATTTTAATCGTGCTTTTCCAGGAAAAATGATGCTCAAGGTGTCTGTGTCTGTACAGGGCACTGCCAACACTTGAGGAATAACTAAAACATAGACCCCAACAATTTAAGGATGAAGTATTTAGGCAGATAGTCTAAATTTAGAAACAAATCAAGCAGTATTTACTGAAAACAAAGAATTAACTTGTCAAGAATGATGAAAAGAGGGGAGTCGCATGAATGGCTACTGCCTGGCTACTACTAGTGCTGGTCTCACCACAGCTTCACTCTTCTGGGATACAATGCTCTTTTGATTCTTCTCTCACCAGAAGCAAAGCATTAGCACCAATCAAAGATGAGAAGCAGGCCACAGCCTGTTTGGTGATCCACAGTCTTGTCCTAGATGGTGCAAGGGTCTGTAGGCTTGCTGTAGCCTTTTCCTGGTAGATGTCTTGAATAGCAACCAGACCAATCAGGAACATCAAGCACAGACACTCACTGCCCAACTGAAAACAGTCAGGAATCAATGCACTCTGCTCCTTCTCTCACGAGGAGTACAATATAAGCACAAATGCTAAGCTGCCACCTATGAAGCAGTTACAGTATTAGGCTTTCTGGTGATCAACAGTCTTCAGGAAATAATATCCCTCTGCTCCTTCTCTCAACAGGAAAAAACAGAACCACTAATCTCAAGATTTCTACTGAGAGATAGAATATAGGCTCTCATAGGTTCATATGTAGGTACTAGGCTATCTGCCTGAAGGCATTTATAAGCCTAGCCAGAATGTGTTGGCTTTTGCCGCCCCCTTAGATTAGTTCCCTGTGCCTCTGTCCAGCAGAGCCACTGAAGTAATCCCGGGGGTAAACTTTCTGTTTCCCATCCACTCATCAAGGTTTCTTTTGAAGAGTGTTAGCGAGGAGCTCTGCCTAATGTAGATTGGAATCTTGTTCCAAAGTATGGGAAGTCTCTGGGACAGGAATCTATCCCTCCAGCACGTCCTATTTATTGTTGTGGTGAGGTTTAGATCCCTAGAGAGTGTGGCTCGAGCGGATAAGGTTTTCTTTAGGTGGAGCATGTCCATCAATTCTGGGTTGGACATGGCCTTGTATGTCAGGCAGAGATCACCTCTGAGTAGGCGGTATGCAACCAAGTACAGCTGGAGTTTCTTCAGTCGAGTTGCATAGGGCATCTGTTTGAGGCTAGTGATCCTGTTGGTGAGGTACTTATGTAGTCTTTTCAGCTGTTGCAGGTGTCTTGTAAGGTACATCCCAAATGGGGCATTGTACTCTATGATGGGTCTGATGACTGATAAGTAGAGGGGCACAATGACCTCTTTTGATCTGGATGCAAACCCTTTTGTGATTAGGTGGGCCATGTAGAAGGATTTTCTAACCACTTTGGCAATGTGATTATCAAAGGTGCGATTACTATCTACTTGGGTCCCCAGATCTCTTATTATGTCTTCCGTATTTAGGGGACTACCACCTATGTGGTAGTTTGTGGTACTCTCCACTGACTGGTGGTCTTGCAAAAGATGTTTAAAGGTAAGATGAAAAAAATGTGTTACTATCCTAAGAACTGCAGTGTGCACTAAGCAGTTAGATATGAAAAAGAGGGTAACTTAAGCTTTAGCAGTCTAAGTGGAGAACCACTAATTTTAAAAGAGCAGGATAGATTGAAAGGGGTGGGCACTTTTGTATTCTGGTTCAATAAATTTAAAAAGTTAAAGGGGAATGATTTCACAAAATTATAATTTTTGTTGCTTACTCACAACAGTCAGTGAAAGGGGAGAGGGAAGGGGATATGTGGTCAAATTAATATAAGGAGAAGACAACTAGAAAGACAGTTGTATTTAAACACACAACAGCAACAGCTTGGAGGGAGTGATTTCTGTGTGACTCACAACAGACACAGCTGCAGTCTCTTTCAAAGTTTGAATATGCACTTAAAAGCAGAGTACAAGTAAAACACATTATAAAGAAAACAAATCACAGTATACAAAACAGAACAAGGTAATAAAGTAATACTTTAAATACTAAAAAATCATCTCAACTCTTCCTGGCTATGTTTCTGCTCTATAACCTAACCTCTTCACTCTCCTTATATGATTACTAAATTTCTATGTCTTTTGCTACTAATAACTGATGATACATTCTCCATATTTATTTTTTTATTTTGATCTTCACTTAATACTGGAACAATAATACTGATTAATATATCTATGTTTATACCTTGAATTCATTGAATTCTGCTTTAGTGTATATTTTCGGTATATATTACTGTAATCAAACATGATTCCTGCTTTTATGTATATATTCTGTATATGTTACTGTATTTACTATCTGTAACACTATTTCTACTTCTGCACCAATTAATGTTTATATTTTTTCTGTATCTATATAGTTGGAGTTTTTCTCCCAGGGCCTCCACTGAAAATGGGCTCTTTTAGGCCCAGTGGACTTTCCAGGTAAACAAATGCAATAAATAAAAATAAATAAATAATACAAAATACAAGATAGCAAAAGCAAACTAACCTTTCCCACATAGCACGTTGTGGCAATGTCTGGGTGAGCTTTTCCAGTAAAGCCAAGTAATTCAGAATTACAAGATTTCTCTAACCCATTATATGTTTTTTGTACAGCTAAGAGCATTATTATTTTACAGTTAGAGTACTACCTATATGTATTCTCATTTATGCATCCAACTAGTATGAAACATATCCAGCATTCCAACAAAGACATCTGCTGCTTCAGAAAACTTAGAAGCCCCAAGAAAGTACCAGTGTGCCTTATATTCAAATGTCAAAAGAATACTCACAGACCTGTGCATAGACCAAATTCTCTGCACTTTCTGCAAAAACATTTTCCCTAGACCATTTCTGCCCACTAGCAAACATACTCTCACTGGCTAGAAACCAGTTGTCTCTCATGTCAGCATTCTTACATTCAGATGAGTGCAGTTTCAGTTAGTTTTTCTTTTCATCACAAATGGTCAAAAGCATATCGACTTGTGTAAGACCACTATGTGCTGTGCAGGTTTTTTCATTTTCTCTACTGTTGTGTAACCATGGAATTGCTATACAAAAGTATGTAACATATGACAGGCTAAGACTCCCACAGGGGAGTGCAAGGGGGCTACCCCTTGTATTCTTTTTTTCTGTGTTTTATTAGGCCACGGTGGTGCAGCGGTTAGCATTGTCGCCTCACAGGAAGAGGTTCTCCCTTTTGATTCTTGGCTGGAGTGCCTTCTGTGTGGAGTCTGCATGTCCTCCCATGGTCGAGTGACTTTAAAGACATGCAGGTAGGTGCGTGCATGAATGGGCGTGCCTTCTTTGAAGGTTGGGCATTGGGCTGGCAGGCAACTCGGTACTGTAAAAATCCACTGCCAATCATTAGCGGATGGGAGTTCCACTGTGGCGACCCCCTAACCGTGAAAAGCCGAAAGACAAAGAAGATTGTAGTTTTATTACGATTTGTGATTCAAGAAAAAACAAAGAAACATAACTTGGTGTATAGTGGCTCAAATTAATATAAGTACACCCTTTTATACCCCAACCTACCAACAATGTCTTTTTACATACTAAAACTGTACTTCAGCTGTAACCAAAAGATCAGTTCTCCACCACAGTGTCTTCAAAGTGAAGCCAGCTATCAAATAAAAGAAAAACACTGACTATTCTTCTTAAAAATTCATCCTTTAAATTCCTTGCCAAACAAACTCCTAAATGTTCCCATGAGCTGACTAATGCAAAAGGTGAGACTAACCAAACCATCACTGCTTACAAATGGGTACATCACCAGCAGCATTCCGGGACTTTATCAGCTACTTATACATACGCACATTTTATATATATATATATATATATATATATATATATATATATATATATATATAGATAGATAGATAGATAAATGGATTCACTTTATAATCTTGAAGAAACATCAAATTTCAATATTGCAAGACTATAAAGTCGAATCTAAACAACACAGAAACTCCAAAACTGTGAAATTTAAAATTGCGAGGTTCAACACACCACATACTAATTTACACAAACACCAAACTACTCACACTACAAAAAAAAAACAGACAAACATAACAATACAAACTAACAAACCTACACTACAAATAAGTAGGGGGGCAAGCCCCCCTACACCCCCATTTATATAGTCTAACTCCAAGATCACACCAAACAGAAAAAGACAGCAAATCACAGCCAGACATTCTACACTCCCTCGCACACACACATCACATATATACAAACACCACCACATTCAACATTTAAACACTCATACTTTTACCTGCCTACCCTAGCCCACACGTACAACTTCCAAACACACTCACATACACTCACACACCTAGTCAAAACTCTTATAAATTAGGCACTTACCTTAAATTGCACCTAAATCCACATACTAAACCGGAAACCATCCACACAACACATTCCACGTCACGTACCGTTAAAGCATAACCGCAAATTCTATATATTTGGATTCACAGTTACGCACTTTCGCCACTCTGAACATTCAACTTTATAGTCTCTAAATACTGAAATTCGATATTTCAGTATTTCAAGATTATAAAGTGAACCCATGTATATATTTATATAGATATATATATAGCTATACATCTGTATATAATCAATATCACACTGATGTTAAACTGTACCAGAGAACCATTGCATATTTGCATATATTAATCTGTATTAATCTGTACAGGTTCACACAGCTAGTTACTAGTCCCACACAAATACTAAACAATCAACCAGAATCCACCCTAGACTGGATCCTAGTGTCAGAGCCACACAAATATTCCAACACGGAACCCTTCCTAACATTCTAAGTGACTATCTACCTGCCCTTACACATAGAACTCATACTCAGGTGCAAAAATCCCACTCATATAGAGCATCCAGAAATCTAACTAATTTCAGCCAAACAACCTTCAACAACCTAAATGCTCAAAATTGGACCCCATTAAAAACCCTACCACTAGAAGAAGCAGGGGTCTATTCTTGGCCCTTTGCTCTTCAATGTGTTCATAAACGATCTTCACACTGTCTCCCATCAAAGTTCACTCATTCAGTACACTGATGATTCTACTATCATATCCTTCTCTAGTAACTTCTTAGATCTCCAAGAAATAACACAAAAAGCCTTTTCGTCCACAAAAACGTAGCTTAATGAAGCTCAACTTTTACTAAATCCCCAAAAATCTAAACTACTGTTGTTTGCATCTAAAGCTCCTCCACACGACTTTAAGATTTACTCCCATAATATGACTGAAATTGAAGTAGTAAAGTCAGCAAAATTACTGGGTGTTACTATTGATGATAAACTATCATTTGAACAACATATTATAAATACAATAAAAAACACAATTTAAACTAGGTAAACTCTATAGACAAAAACTATATATGGACAAACCTACAAAATTAAAATTAGCAAACACCTTCCTACTCCCATCCCTCCTCTATGGTTCCCCCATTTTTACTAACCTGCATACATCTCTAAGCAGCAGACTACCAGCATGCTATTACAAAAAAGCAAAATTCGCCACTGGACTACCAAACCAAACTCTCCCTGCCAAGCCATCAAGGAATTGAAATGGCTTGAATCCCCCCACTTCCTATACTACACCCAACTTGCTCTGGCTCACAAATTAATATATAACCCCGATAATTGCCCTTCTCTGCAATCCATCCTACAATTCTACACCCCTACCAGAAATCTTTGTTCCACTAACAAACAGCTACTAAATGTTTCTAAACCCAATAAAAGGGCTAGACAAAGCCTGTACTCAAACTCTGTATCCAAACTTTGGAATGCCCTACCACCTTCTATTACACAAGCAGATTCTTTAAAAAATGTTAAACTTACTTTAAATGATCATTTCCTTGGCAAACCTATCTGCCCATGCGTACAAAACTATAGACCACCTTAAACTACATCCAAACATGCTAACTATGAGGATGCTTACCCATTTTAAGAAATTCTTCTCTTTTTCTGACAATTTGATCTGATATGATAATTTGACTTCTTCCTGTAATCAGGCTAAAATGGCCTATGTGTTAACAAAGATTTTCATTCTTTAAAATAATGTACTTTGATTTCCACTGGAAATTCCATGTATACTACTAACACTAACTAGATTGCTGTTATGTATTAAACTTCTTGAAATCTGTATATGTGCTAGTACTGTACACTACATTATACTAGAAGTATTTTAATCTTTAGAAAATTGTGTAAACACTTTTGGTTACTGTCTTTATGAAATATATACTGTTTTGTTGTAACTGGAGCTTTTTTCCTGGGCCTCCACTGAAAATAGGTTCTTTGGCCCAGTGCACTTTCCCAGTCAATAAATAAATAAAAATAAATAATGTTGCCTTTTGTGTGCTCTACATAATACAGAGAACAGTCCGATTTCCTCTCAAGTGTCCCATTGATCGGGAATTCCAGTATGGTGGCAGGCTGATGTGCTGATCTGACTAGCATTCCTACAAACAACAGCAGATTTAAGTTGTGAACTTGGTGGAAAAGCTCAGCTAGGTGATAGCGGCATGAGTAATGCACTGCTCAAGGAAGCCAGAAGGAAGCAGAAAAAGAGTTGAAAAGATTCTGCTATGTTAAAGCCTGTAAACCGAAAGACAGCGGTAAAGGATCACAGTAGCTAACTGTATAGGATAATGTGTTTGTACCCTGGTTTATCCGGGTAAGGGACTTTTGCGGGCATTCCAACTGTTGCATGTGTCTAGTCAGGTACATGGTGAAGGGGGCATTATAGTCAATGATTGGTCTGATAAGGGCCAAATAAAGTGGCACTATGACTTCTTTGGACCTGGATGCTATGCCCTTACTTATAAGCTGGGCAACATAGAATACTTTTCTTTCTATCTCGGTTGCATGCTGGTCAAAGGCCAGATTACTGTCTACATATGTTCCCAAATCCCTGAGTACTGAGTCAACTCTTATGTGTGTCTTATCGATAGAGTAATTAGCTTGGGTGATAGTTTTCCCAAAAGGCACTGTAATGCATATCTTAGCATTGAGTTTTAGCCCTAGAATTTGGTACCAGTCATTTCTCTGTGTTAGACCCTCTTCTAAGATGCTTGTGTCATGGGTGGAGTCTATGATAGCTCACAATTTGCAGACATCAGTGAACATGGTCAGCCAATGGCCCTTGACATTAGCCATTTCCTCTGAGAAGTAGATGCCAAATAGAAGCAGTCCCAGCATGGAGCCCTGAGGCACCCTACTTGTGACCAATGTGTTAGCGGAGGTGGTATAACCAATCTTGAATTCTTGGGTCGTGTCTGTAAGCTAGGTGACAATTCAGTGAGTTATGTAGAGGTTTATGCCCAGTTCAGTGAGTGTTTTAATTATACCTGAGTGGTGTATTACACCTTAGCCAGGTACAGGTAGATGGTATGCACCATTTTCCCCTCATCCATTGCTTTGGTAACCTTCTCAAAGAAGTCCACCAGGTTTAATAGACATGACCTTCCCTTGACAAAGCAAAACTGAGTTGGATCCAGTGTCTGAAGGTTGCCTATGTCTTTGTTGATCATTTCCATGATAATTTGTTCCTTAGCTTTGCATATTAGACTAGCCAGACTAATAGGTCTGTAGTTTCTGGGGTCAGTTGATGTTCCACCCTTGTGAAGTGGGATAACTGTGACAGTCCTCCATTCTCGTGGTAGGTCTGTTTTTTGACCATAATTAATAAATGACTCAAGTGGTTCTGATAGGTCATGTTTCAAGCTATTTTGGAGGCATCATGAGATATTATCAGGGCCCATTGAGATTATGTTTTTGGCCTTAGTGCCAGGACCCGTTCCTTGCTAATAGGTGGGGAGGGTGTATGCTAGTGGGTATTTCATGGGGAGAGGCAGGGGGGAGTAGGGGTGAAGCTTGAGCTGAATTTGTCAGCCAACTAATTTGCTATGTCACTGTGCTCAGTGAAGGTGGCTCCATGGGCCAGCAATTCGGCACACTGGTGTGTGCTGCTTTGAGGTTTCAGACATAGCTGTAGAAGGTCTTGTGGTTGCCCTTAGCCTGTGAGGCTATCTTAACCTCATAATTGGCCTTGTTGGAATTAATTAGTCCTCTTAGTCTCCTGTTTAATTTAATTAGAGAGCTGCTATCATTGTGGCAGATGATCTTCCTGATTTTAGCCATGACTTTTTCATTTTGTTGCATACCCTATTTAGGTTTGGATTTCACCAGTTGGTCTATTTTTAGTTTGTTTTGGGCTTACAACTAGTAGGTACAGCAGCCTTTATAAATCCATTTACATGGTTGTACAGGGTCTCTGTGAGAAAATTCCACATAGTTTGCTGTGAACTTAGGGTTGTGAAGGGCATTGCATTTTGACAACTGTTGCTTAATAGGACTTAGTTTGCTTTGGATTAATTTACAACTGTTACAGGATTTGTTGGGATTACCAAGCTGATTTTTATTTCATAGGAGACAGCTTTGTGGTTCTATCTCACCAGTGAGGACCTGACACAGGTGTGTGTGTGTGTGTGGGGGGGGGGGGGATGCATTGCTCTCCCATATAAACGAGTACCAGGTCCAGTATGTTTGATGGGTGAGCACACTATCTGGTCAAGGGTATCTGTGTTAATAAAGTCCAGAAATCCTTGTGTCTGTTAGTATAAGTCAGTATGTTTCCCAGTCTGTAAAGGGGTAAAGTATCCCATGAATAGTGTATTTGGTTTAATGGTGAGTATTTCCAGTAGGTCTAGGTACAAGCTATGGGATACCAGAGACATAGAGGTGACCTATAGCTTGCTGGGATATGGTATGGGACTTTGTCACTTGCATGTGGAAAAACTCCAGGTCATCATTTTGTTTAACCAATGTAGAGTTATGCTTGCTGGTAATATACTTTGAGACTCCTCCACCTTTTTTCCTTGTCTGTGTGTCTAATGGTCTAAATGTGTGGAAGGCACTGAAGCCTTGCACTGTTGGAGTACTTTCTTTGGATGTGAACCATGCCTCAGTAATGGCTCAGATGTCTGTGTTCTCCAGAGTAAGGAGTACCTGTTGGGTGTGGAGTGTCTTGTTTAGGCTGCTAGCATTCAGCAGTAACACCTTAGGTTTCTTTGGATTTTATTTCCTATGTTGGAAGGTTTGTCAATTTGGCATTGCCTAAAAAAGGCTCTAAGGGGTTGGTTTTAATCAATATTTGGAAGCCTAGGATAGACAGGAGCAAACCATCCTTTGCAAAGCAATGTGGCTTGCTAACCATGTCCTCCCACACTGACAGATATTGAATCTCACTGGAAAGACACCAGAAACTAAGCCAATTACTGAAGTCAATCATCTTTTGTTCATTCTGTGGCATCATCCGCGGTGAATGTTTAATGCTGCTCATTGTAAGACACATAATTGCCTGAGACGCATATTCAAAGAGATCAACAATGTCTCCTTTCATATAGTCCAGTAAAGTTTGTATTAGGTCATTAGCACTCACCCGTACTATGATAGAATCATTTTGGTACCTATGGTGTAGTGACTTGAGTACATGCGTAACTTGGTGGATTCTGGCTCCAAATAAGCAAATAACCATTATTTTCTCCTTGTTTAATCTGGTGAGTAAGGCATCTGCATGTTGTACAATGGAGTCCCCATGACATGGGCCTTGGTAATGTTGTATTGGCTTGCCTTGTGGACTTTGTTCTTGGGGCTACACTGGGTGTAAGTATGTGTATGGTGTTTGGTGTTGCTTTTGGTGAATGCTTTAGAAATTGATGAGGGTAGATTTTGCTATTTATAGGCTTAGGAGGTCTTTGAGGTTTGGAAAGATTACTTTTTAGTGCTCAAGCGTAAGCTGGTCTGTGTGTCTGGGTAATGTGTGTCTTCTTGACAACCTTATTTGTATGCGAGATTGTTGCCTCCAGTGAAATTGTGTATGTGCATCTCCGATAATGGTGACACTTTGTTTACCAGAGGGGAGGGGTTTATGTAAATACTGGAGACTCCCAATGTATTTATTAAAACAAAAAAAAAAAAAGAATTTTCAGTCCTAGGTTAGTCAGGTAATCAAAGATAAGTATCACATTTTGATTTTGACCAAACAGGCTTAGGAATCAGGTGGGATATCTTAAAAAGTGAGATGATGTTTGAAATTAAAAGGAAGGAGGGAGAGAAATGGACACATAGGAATAGGAAATACCTTGACTGGTTATGTGAAGATAGGTGAAGGCTACCACCCTAGCCAAATAGAATTTTGTAGATAATTCTGTCATTTGTAAATATTAATGTAAACCACAGGCTTGTTCTCTTAAATGTGAAAAGACTGTATTGGATATTGAACTGCAAAAATGGAACAAAAGTGCACTCTGCTGTAAGAAAGCTAAATCAAGCATTTTATGACCATCTTTGATGTTAAAATTCGGAGCCGATATGTCTAGAGGGAGGCATCCTGCCTATTGTTTTAAGACCAGAGTTAATGGCTAGAATTTGCATGTATAAATGTCCTTTATTGCTCTGGTTTCTGACCAGGTGTAAAGAATGCAAATGCAGTTTCTGTTATCCTGGGAACACCAGAGAAGTGTGAAGAATGATGTCATGTAAAGCAGCTCTGTGTTATCAATTTAAAGAGAGAGAATCAGAGAGCTCTGAGCATTTTGTCTTGAGAACATCCATCACCAGCACTGTCTGCTCTAGATGTAAGTTATTTAGAACTGTGCTTTCTCTTAGAAATAGCTAGGAATTAGGAAGATTAGACTAAGTGTTTTTCTGTGTTGATGTCAGAACTTTTCTACGGTATTATTTTAAGTATTTCTCTGTGATCTCTGAACTCTTGACTAGCACCGTGTAGTAAGAAGTATTGCCTTGTGTTTTTATTATTTATTATTAAATATTTTTAAACCTTTCAACTGTGGCTGTTTTATGTAGAGTTAATATAAGCTCTAGAGTACATTGCATGTATATAGTGATACTGTACTAAGTCACTCGAATACGCATTGACTGTTCAGTCACACTTACCATTTGGATAGTAATAATATTGCATGGTAATAATTGGACACCCTTTTAGAAAAGCATTTTAGTAGCTGATATTAGTGGGTGGTGGCAGCTGGTACTACCTTTTAAACTGGGCAGAAAAGGGGCACAGCTGGAGAACCTGTGCCAGCCTTCCCCTGGAGTGTCTGTATGGTTGTATATAACTCTTATCTCAAAGTGTATGTGTGTCAGCTACTTGGGCAAGAACACAAAGCACTGGTTAGACAGAGAGGGTGCTGGAGGTTTTAGCTTGCCCACTAGGCTAAGATCTGGACCCTATAGCTGTGCCAGTGGGGAGTCTTATTGGGGACCTGGAGAGAAAGGGAGAAACCAGCCCCAGACTGACTGTGATCTCTGTGTGCTGTTAAGGGAAATTGCACTTTACTGTGTGTGTATTTATTATCCTTTCCCTATATGAACACCCCTTGCTGGTGTTAGTGGTGAGGATTGAGGCTCCTTGATTGCTGGGCCAGTGCACGGGCATCACAGGTTAAATAAAGTCAAAGAGTCTCAATGAAATCTAGGAAGAGGGTTGGATGAGGAAATAAGGGAATGGGAGGAAGCAAGGAAAAATGTGGAAGAATATCTTATAGATATGTCTGAATATAGGAAGATAGCATTAAAATAGAGTTATGAGAAATTTACACCAAGAATAGTTAAAATATCGGCTCAGAAACTTAGGATCTAAAAGGTTCAAAGTGAGTTAAGTAAAATTAAGGACCCTGACACAGTTGGAATGCAATTGAAAAGGGAAAATACTTTTACAGTAATGTGCTAGTACTTTCAGAAGGTGTGCAAAGAGGACAGTAAAAGAACAAATTGGCAGGGGTGAGCAAAGGAATTTTTGGACTCTCTTGTGATACCACAAGTGACACAAGAAGATAGAGTTATATTAAGGAGCCAGATTACCATAGAGGAGGTAAAATGGCCTATTAAATCTCAGGCAGTAGGTAAGTCAGTGGGACCAGATGAGCTACCCTGTGAGTTATGCAGACTAGCGGAGGAGAAGGTGACTCTGAGATGAGTGAACATGTTCAATGCCATTTTGGCAGCAGCAGAAGTGTCGGGTTCTTGATCTTCTGCGATAACAATGGTTTTACCTAGAGAAGGTAAAAACCCATCAGACCCAGGACATACAAACCCATTTCAGTGTTAAATCATGATTATTAGATGTTTATGCCCATATTGGCTAAGAAACTTGCACAAATACTGTCCAGTCTTATTCAGTTAGATCGATGTGATTCTGTTGGAGGTAGGGAAACATTTGACAGCATTACTAAAACAATCATGCTTCAGAGGGTTGCAGAATACCAGAACAGATCATTTCAATTGTTGTGCTAGATGAAGAAAAAGCATATGACAGAGTACATTGGGAAATTTTGTTTATGGTTATGAAAGCATTTGGGATCATTGACCAATAGATAAACCTTTTATGAAAGATTTACTGACCTGCAAAAGTGAATATTAAACTGAAGGTTATCCTTCTCAGGGTTTCACACCTACGAGAAGAATTAAACAGGGGTGTCCCTCTCCCCCTTGTTATTTGCCCTATACAGTCAGGCACTGGGTCTTCTTGCTATGATAGAAAGGAAAAAAATGCTTTATTCACTGATGATGTCACAGTGTATTTGGCAGATCCAGAGAGAGAGATGCTCCTATACTATTTCAGGTTCTAAGGGAATACCAGTACATAGCAGTACACAAAATTAATGTTACAAAGATGGAAGCTTTTGCAATGCATTATACTCCAACATTTGATTTAATGCAACAATACCCTTACCTATGAGGTCATAAAAAAATTAGATACTTGGGGATATGGATAAAAAAAACCTTATCCAAGCGGCGTAGGAAATGTGTCAGGAGAAGGAAGAGAAGATAGGAAAATATATTAGGCAATGGTAATATACATATGAACCTGGACAGCAAAATACATGTTATGAAGATGTTCTTAGTACCCTTAGTGGTATACTGGATTCAGGCTTACCCAGTCTAACCAGATCCTCAAATATGAAACAAACTAAGGAAAGGTTTATCGGCCTTTTATATGTGAAGGCAAGTAAATTAGTGCTTCCTATATTGCATGGAGGGTTGAAAGCCCAGATATGGAAGGGTATTATAGGGCAGAACAAATTGGATTGATTTACTTGCTTCAAGTAGAGCTACACAGGCTGAAATGGAAGAGTATGGCAGGAGAGCAGAAAAGGGGCCTACTTGGAAGGGAGGATGGTGAGATGTGGAGACGATTCCAAAAAGCAGGAGGTGCAGCTAGTTTATCTATATGCTCTGGGCTCCCTACATGATCTTATGGGAAAGTCAAAAGAAGATGCATTAATAAAGTATATTTTGCCTATTAGGACAATGACATCTGTAATAGGGGGACAAATTGGGAGATCAGCGGGAAAAGACGGAAGGCATTGAATATTGATCCTAAGTTTTTGCAAAAAATAATAAATAGGGATGGGATGATGAACTGGGATAAAGCCCAGAAGGAATTTAACTTAGCAGAAAGACAAAGCTTTAATAGTAAAACCTAATTATGGAGGCAAAGGAGTTGTCTCAACAGATTGTACATAGGCTGGATGAGGCAGGGTGGATAGAATTAATATATAAAGCAAGGACAGAGAAGGCAAAAACATAAGAGGTTTTTATCAAGAGCATACAGTAGATGGATGGATAATAAAAATGGGAAAGGAAATGAAGTTATACAAGACTGGAATACTCTGTTAAACAGAGATCTAGGGAAACAGAACTGGCAAGAAATATGCTTGGCCCCTAGAAATTTAGAATTTTTCTGTGGAAGTATTTATGTAAGTACTTTCATACCCCACAGAGACTTCACAGAATGTTCCCTCAGGCATCAGATGTTTGCTGAAGATATAATACTGGGCAACAGGGAACTTGAAAAGATATATTTTGGCAGTGTGAAGGGCTTAGAAAATTAATAGAGGAAGTTAACCTATGGTTAACAAACTTAAATCAGGGATTGGTAGAGCCGTCAAGGGATTTACGGCTTTTAAACTGAGACCCTGAAATAAATATGACAGATGTAAAGAAGGATTTAATTACAATATTGGGGATACTGGGGAAAAATCAATTATGCGCAAGAAGAAAAAAAAGGAAAGCCTGGAATGGAAGGAGGTGAGGGATCTAATGGAAAATCTCATGAGGCAAGAATCAAAACTGCAGGTAAATGCAAATAGTAAGCTTATGGTCAGGAAATCACATCCCTAAAAAGAAAGTGTAGGCGAGGGTTAATTGAGAAACACAGATTGTGCAAAAGATGAGTTTGTATACAGGGACTAACCCACTGGTATTATGGGATTTCCTGAATGGGCATAATAGATCGCAGAGCAGGGAACTTGGTGCTTCTAGCTGATAATGATTTGAAATGTATGATATAAAGCAGATGCAGGCAATACCGGGAAAGGGAAGCAGGGTAATGGGTCTGTTATCATTCTCTTTCTCTTTTTTTTCTTTGCTTTATCCTTTGCTGTGTTATTCTAGTTTTTTATGATAAAGAGTGTTTACTTCAAGTAGTACGTAGAATACTGGAAAGGGAGTTATGTGTAATGAATAGTAATGATACTTGTAGAATACTGGAAAGGGAGTTATGTGTAATGAATAGTAATGATACTTGTAGAATACTGGAAAGGGAGTTATGTGTAATGAATAGTAATGATACTTGTAGAATACTGGAAAGGGAGTTATGTGTAATGAATAGTAATGATACTTGTAGAATACTGGAAAGGGAGTTATGTGTAATGAATAGTAATGATACTTGTAGAATACTGGAAAGGGAGTTATGTGTAATGAATAGTAATGATACTCATAGAGTACTGGAAAGGAAGTTATGTGTAATGAATAGTAATGATACTCGTAGAGTACTGGAAAGGGAGTTATGTGTAATGAATAGTAATGATACTTGTAGAATACTGGAAAGGGAGTTATGTGTAATGAATAGTAATGATACTTGTAGAATACTGGAAAGGGAGTTATGTGTAATGAATAGTAATGATACTTGTAGAATACTGGAAAGGGAGTTATGTGTAATGAATAGTAATGATACTCATAGAGTACTGGAAAGGAAGTTATGTGTAATGAATAGTAATGATACTCGTAGAGTACTGGAAAGGGAGTTATGTGTAATGAATAGTAATGATACTTGTAGAGTACTGGAAAGGGAGTTATGTGTAATGAATAGTAATGATACTCATACAGTACTGGAAAGGGAGTTATGTGTAATGAATAGTAATGATACTCATACAGTACTGGAAAGGGAGTTATGTGTAATGAATAGTAATGATACTCATAGAGTACTGGAAAGGGAGTTGTGTAATGAATAGTAATGATACTCATAGAGTACTGGAAAGGAAGTTATGTGTAATGAATACTAATGATACTCGTAGAGTACTGGAAAGCGAGTTATGTGTAATGAATAGTAATGATACTCATAGAGTACTGGAAAGGGAGTTATGTGCAATGAATAGTAATGATACTCATAGAGTACTGGAAAGAGAGTTATGTGTAATGAATAGTAATGATACTCGTAGAGTAGTGGAAAGGGAGTTATGTGTAATGAATAGTAATGATACTCGTAGAGTAGTGGAAAGGGAGTTATGTGTAATGAATAGTAATGATACTCATAGAGTAGTGGAAAGGGAGTTATGTGTAATGAATAGTAATGATACTTGTAGAATACTGGAAAGGGAGTTATGTGTAATGAATAGTAATGATACTCACAGAGTACTGGAAAGGGAGTTATGTGTAATGAATAGTAATGATACTTGTAGAATACTGGAAAGGGAGTTATGTGTAATGAATAGTAATGATACTTGTAGAGTACTGGAAAGGGAGTTATGTGTAATGAATAGTAATGATACTCATACAGTACTGGAAAGGGAGTTATGTGTAATGAATAGTAATGATACTCATACAGTACTGGAAAGGGAGTTATGTGTAATGAATAGTAATGATACTCATAGAGTACTGGAAAGGGAGTTGTGTAATGAATAGTAATGATACTCATAGAGTACTGGAAAGGGAGTTATGTGTAATGAATAGTAATGATACTTGTAGAATACTGGAAAGGGAGTTATGTGTAATGAATAGTAATGATACTCATACAGTACTGGAAAGGGAGTTATGTGTAATGAATAGTAATGATACTCGTAGAGTACTGGAAAGGGAGCTGTGTAATGAATAGTAATGATACTCATAGAGTACTGGAAAGGAAGTTATGTGTAATGAATAGTAATGATACTCGTAGAGTACTGGAAAGCGAGTTATGTGTAATGAATAGTAATGATACTCATAGAGTACTGGAAAGGGAGTTATGTGTAATGAATAATAATGATACTCATAGAGTACTGGAAAGGGAGTTATGTGTAATGAATAGTAATGATACTCGTAGAGTAGTGGAAAGGGAGTTATGTGTAATGAATAGTAATGATACTCGTAGAGTACTGGAAAGGGAGTTATGTGTAATGAATAGTAATGATACTTGTAGAATACTGGAAAGGGAGTTATGTGTAATGAATAGTAATGATACTCGTAGAGTACTGCAAAGGGAATTATGTGTAATGAATAGTAATGATACGCATAGAGTACTGGAAAGGGAATTATGTGTAATGAATGGCTTCGGCAGGGCAACAAATGTATTTAACTATAAGAAATTAAATGCACATGATAAACTGTCAACACTTCTCAAAGCTAAAATTGTAACCATTGGGAGTGGACAAGAGCCAATGCTGTTAAATGGATAGTGACTTAACAATGTTTTTGATAGTTGGAACTAGCCCAGTCCCCAGTAGATTCTTTTGGTGTGACATTATTTACAAGGGAGAACAGACTGTGAAAGAGAAACATGAAGCTGAGAGAAGAGAGCAGGAAAAGAAAAAGAAAACTGAAAGAAAAACTTGAAGGAAGGAAACATTGTAACAAAGGACTTTCAAATGACTTCCATGACGGACATCTTTAACATGTATTTAAAAAGAAAATAAGTTATTGCACCAGATGCACTTGAGCTGCTTGGCAGAGACAGTTGTACTTCCCACTGTCAGTCCCAGAAAGCCTCAAACAAATAGTGGGGTGTGTGATGTCCAGTCTCTCGTTCTTAATAATTAGTCAAAAACAAGTAGGGTACTTTTGGAGCACTGTAATCACAGGAAAAAAAGTGTTAAAATCATGGGGCAATGATGACTGGAAATATCAATACTATATTTTTTCAGTTAGATACTTTTTATAATCATATTTATGTATGTATTTGAAACATCTTAATATGATGAGAAGCAAAAGAAACAACTCAAATTTTGCAAGGTGAGCTTTTATTTTTGCCAAAAAGTGCAGTTCAGTCCTTTGCACTTGTTATGGGTATGGGGTGTCCTGCAAAATCTCACATTATGCAAAACTGACCCACTTTGGTCATTTGAAAAGCTGGCAATCCTACATTAATGCAAATGTTCCACACTGCCTTGGATAACGGTTGAAATTAGCCCATACATCTTGTTAACATAAAATAATCTGACACTTTCCTGGATTACTTTAGCCTGATCATGACTTATGAGTTGTGGGAAAAGACAATTTCTCTGTTTATCAGTTGAAAGAACAACAACTGCATACAATTTGAACCAGTTGCACCTAGAGCGAGGATACATCAAACAGAGCTCATTTCCATCCCATCTGAATACACTTTTTTCAGGACCAATTTCCCCATGATAACATTTCTTTCTTTTCCAGGCAGTGATGCAGGAATTAATAGAAACACCACATAAACAGTTTTCCTCCATAGAAGTCTGTAGGGTTTCCAAGCTTTTTGTGGTCTCCTAAAGGACCAGAGATCTTAGACAAAAAGTTATTTGTATGTATGCGTGTACAGATGTATAAAAAATGTAGTATGCCAGCAGTGTGGCACTCTTTTTTTCCTGGCCTTCTAATAGAAGGCTGATTAACTTTCTCTCAAATGTGTAGTCTTTGTCACATATTCAAATTTACTTGATCGGTTTGCATTTTTTAAGACATTGGTCCCAGTTCCAAAAGACTTGTTCTCAGTGTAAGTAAATACTTACACTGAGAGCAGATGTTTTGAAATATGGTCCCCCATAGTAAGCCTGTTTATAGGCAGGCCTTTACACAGACATAAGTCACTTACACTGACAGCAGGTCTTTTGGAATCAAAGCAGACTTGCACTAAGAGCAACTCTTTTCGAATCTGGGACATTATATTTGAAAAACATGCTTCCGTCGACTATCTCCACCACAGTGTGTCTTTACCAAGTGCACAGGAATCACAGCTTCTACAAATAATCATCCAGATCGCCAGTGCAGTGTATTTATCTTCCAGATTCTGACTTGTATTTGTTCCTCTTCTTTTTTCAAAGGGATCCTTCCCTTCTGAAGGTCATTATCTGAACTACCATTATAATGTATAACTGGACGACTAGAATACATTAATTATGATATCATTTACAGCAAGACTTCCTGGACCATGGAAAAATTCCAGTTACATATCAGTTTCCTTGAGAGGAAAGAACTGTTATTATATGGACTCCAGACTTTTCAGCAGCACTTGAACCCCTGAAACAATATTTCCAGGATACACTATATGCCCATTGTTGAACAGGACAGAGATGCCCTATTGTTAACTGTTCCTTCAAAGGACCCTGTACATACCTCTCAACTATCCAGATTTTGCCTCATATTTTTGGTATGTTCCTCATAAAATTTTTGGTTTTCTGGATTTTTGTGGCACATCATTGAGAACTGAATTCACTAAATAATGGCAGGCATTTGAGTATCACACTTTATATCATTCAAAAATGCATTGTAACACAAGACCTTTTGTTCTAGCAACTTTCTCAGTTTATAAGAGCAATATTTAAAATGTGTCCCTATTCATGGTGCTTTGTTTTCACATTATTGTTGGCTTTGTCCAGAGTTTTTGTTCTAAGACGTTGGGAACTATGATCCTGTAAGTTTAAAACTCTGTGGTGGAGAACATTCTGACTCTGACAGTACAGCATGTTCTCAGAATGACCAGTTCACTCACTAGCTTCAGCTTCCTTCACCCACCATTTCACACAGATGGTCAGTTAGATCTAGGATGACACAACTGAAAGGGACAGATATGAAGCACATGACAGTTGGACACATTTGCAACCATCACAAATTCTAGACTTTTCACACTGTGCTTGCTAACACACATTTCTCACTCAATGCTTTCCAAAAATATTAAATATTTTCTGACATTGTATATTGACCTCTGGTAAAGAGAGTTTAATGTATGCCTGCTCTACTTTTACTCAGTTTAGATGTTTCTTCTCAGAGACAGACAATGGAGTGTTAAGATTATCTTACTTGTGCGTTATTGGCTGTGGCCACTTTGTTTTTTCTTGTTTGCTTTGTTCAGTATCTGGTGGTTTTGATTTCCCTGATTACTTTCACTCGGGGAACTGCCAAACCTGATTACTATTCTCTTGTGCATCCAAACGTATTGCAGCTCTGGAGTTATTTGATTCTGGTTATTCTTGGGATTCCTTCCTTTCATATCTTCTCTATATTTTTTCTTCTGTTACTAATATATTACTTTTATAAAGCTGCCCTAAAGTATAATTCTCCTCTGCTCTTCTATCTGTCTCTTTCACTCCTTGAATTCACATTTGCTACACTGGACATGCTCTAAAATCAATTATTTAAAAATGTAAATCGCTATGTTTTAATTATCATTTTCTTTGAACACTATTACACTATCTATATTATTATGTTTTATACCATAATAATAATAATAATAATAATAATAATTATGCCTTTATTATTATTGTTGTTTTCATTTTTCTTTAATGCTGTGAAAATGCTTTTTTGCCATTACGGTTATCTGCATTGTTGGAGCTTTCCTTTCCTTTTCTCTAGGACACACTGAAAATAAATTATCTGCAGTCGGATATTTTCAGTTAACAAATATGTGTGGCTACAGATAGAGAGGCAGGTAAGTCAAAAATGTAACTGGACATTTTTTTTTCAGACCACATTCGGCCATGTCCCAGACCACATGTGCAGAACACAGTAAGTATTGTAACAGGTTTTTGAGATGTGGGATAAACTGTAGTATCCAACGAAAACTGACACCAGTGCATGGAGTGCAAGAGTTATCCACAGGATTCAGAAAGGATCCTTTTCAAAAAAAACTGCACTTGTGGCTAGAGATAATTAGGGATTTTGGGACTGGAGCATTGTTGAATTATGGACCTCATGTGCCTAGAGCTGAAAATTATAAGGAGTCTACTTATTTAGTTCCCACAATAGTATAGGATTTTGGACTAAACTGGGATGATTAACAGTAGGGGCTATTTCAAAGATGTGAGCATGGAGGTGAAGCTCCAACAGACTTCTTGTAATTCTGGCCCTGGACAGAACATCCCTGTATTACTAGATGGGACATCTCAGCATGGACTAACAGGAGCATAAATGCTCCAAGGCTAGGAGCTCAAAGTCAGAAATTTAAACTGGCCATTAAGAGGCTATAAGAAGCATTGCCTATGCATACACCTACCAAAGCAGGCCCAATGAAGTTAGATCCATGATATACATATCCACAGATTTAATGTACGTGTGTAGCAAAAAACCTTAGGGTAGTCTGTGAAAGAACTTTTAATTTACAATCATTGCCTCTTTATAAAGTTAGCGTTACAAGGTTGTGTTTTAAAAGCAGAATGCATAGCATTTTAGCAACTCCCAGCATCTTAAGGAGTGGTTTATAATTGATTAAAAAGGACTATGAATGTAATATTTATCTCCAGCAACATTTAGGAAATTTTACTGTGAGATCAATGAGGTAGTTACAAAGGGTTACTGGCCTTCCAAAATTCATCCAAGATGGTATAAACAAAGATATATTCCATACTTCTATTAAATAAGAATTGAATTGGGACATACTGACAGGATCTAAGCACAAATCTATGTTACATTTCAGAATAAACTGCCATACAGGGCCTATAAGGGAGAATTACACATTGTTCAAGTTAAGCAGTTTTAGTGTCTACACTGTGGAGTTATATTCAGCATAGTATATACCTGCCAGCATGTAAACAGCAAGTTTAGTAGCAATTTGAACATTTGTTTGAACATTTTCATATACTCATTGCAGATGTGAAGATCTTCCTTACAAAATTAACTTTCAGAAGATACAATGACCCTTGCTTAGGCTAAGGTAGTTGACGTCTCCTATATAAAATCTTATCAAATTGCCAAAAATAAAAAAGGAAGAAAGCAATCAATAAATGAGGAGTAGAACATCCCTTACCCAGTTGCAGCTGCCATTATACACCCTCCATCAGAAGGGTCAGCAGTACAGCAGCCCATGGCATCATGGCTCATCCCAAAGTTATGGCCCATCTCATGGGCTACAGTGGCAGCTACTCCAATAGCATTTTCTGAATGATCCTGGAAATGAAAGAAGAACTTATTTGTACTGAGAGACATAAACATTTTATACTGCCCCATCTTCAAAACTTTTCTGTCTACATGGTATGTAATATGAATCAAAATATATACACACTGTTGTTTTAGTGAGAACAGTATAACGATTGATAATTAAAATGTTCAGTAACTTGTGAGAAAGATGTATTCTAGACTGCATTTCTAGAATGAAAGCCTCACTTTTTGTACAGCACAAATGTACAAAAATATAAATAAAAACATACAAAAATGTATAAATTCAGGCATGGAAAATGGACTGCTGGAACTGTGAAATGGAGTTGTTTATATGCTGTTTTCGTATTTTGTTTACTGTCTAGTCACTGAGTTTCAAGAACATTTGTGGTCAAGTACTGCAAGTCCTAAAAGAAGTAAGTAGACCTGAAGAATAAATTTTGGCATATACTTCTCAGTGACACTATTTTCTAGGCTGAGTATGTGGATTACAATGCTTCACGAAGGTTTAATTTTTGACAAAGTATATTCCAGCACAACTGTGAAACTGACATGGATTAAAAACTTGAGTACTGCTATCAGTGTATATAGCAAAACCATTTGCTTTTATTTCCTTTTCTGTAAGCAGATATGAACACTGCCACTGGAAATTCATTATGATGGACATACCTAGAGAGTACACTATGGCTGGGTAAACACAAATAACAAAGTATAATTTGCTGAAAAGATTTATGGCTGTTGTATACATGCAATAATTTCATATCCTCAGTTTTATATAGCTATCCTTTCCATTTAGCTCCATTTAGCTCCTATCAGATATTCCAATTTGTAAACTTCAGTGGGAAAATAATTATGCCATTGGAAGACAACTTGCTGGCTCATTGTTATTCTAAAAAACAGTCAAAAGAACATAGTGCCATATGCTGCAAAGTGACAAATAATTGTTAGCACATGATATGCCCCTTACCATTTGCTTCCATCTAGAAACATTTGAGATTCACAGTTTACAAACTTTTAAACTCAGAAATTAACTCCACTGGGGGACAGATAAAAAGCTATTTCATATCTACTTACAAGAATATTGTAAGTGTAGGAACAGCACCCCAGCTATACCTGACCTTAAACTGTCTGGGTCCCATGCAGTACTAGATTAGCAGGGCATCTCATTTTCATATTTTATTTATTTACTTTTCTTTGTTTATTTGTTTGTTTTATTAACTGGGATAGCCTGACTATGCATGACCAATTTTTCATCGGAAGCCCAGGGAAAAAGTTCAATGGAAACACATTACAATAAACAGAGTAATAACATTCACAGATATCCTTTCGGCAATTTTAGAACATGTCAAAAGAAACATTACCTAGAAAAGTATGACATTCACAGAATATAACAACAAAGGCATATTGGCAGCTATGACATATTATACCACAATGCACAGAAATGTCAAAATAGACAGAAAATAGTAAAGTATTACATTCACAGAATACAACAAAGGCATATTGGCAGTTACAACATATTAGACCACAATTCAAAGAAATTAATCCTTATCGGAACCATGGCTGTATGCCAGCTGCAGGGCATCTGAATTATCTTTGCATGCATGTAGGTTCATAGGTCCACAGGAGATTACTATACTAACGGCTTAAGAGCCCTTAAAAGCCTAGCCAATATAACCTGATTTTACCCAATATATGGCCCTCAGGGGCAAAAGGATGGCATGGTTTTGTGTCTATGTCTTGAGTATCTTACATATTGCTCCTATCCACAAGGGACATAGGCACTACCCCAGGTGTGAAGTTGCAACTTTTCATCCATCAATCCAAACTGCGTTTGAAGACGGCTAGGGAAGGACTCTGCTAAATGTGATCAGAAAGCCTGTTCCAAAGAAGGGGCAATCTCTGAGACACATATCTGTCTCTCCAGCATGTTTTGTTTGAGTCACTAACTTTAGATCCCTAGATTGGATGACCCTTGTGCTGTTTTACTTGCAGATGTGTAGCAGCTCCATCAGGGCTGGATTTGTAAGTGCCTTGTAGGTCAGGCATAGGTCACCCCTTAATAGTCAGTAGGAGACAGAGTGAAGGGATGGGGCTGTTAGTCTATCCACACAGGACATGTTGTTTACACCTTGTATTTTCTTTGTGATGAACCTCTGAAGTCAGTCCAGCTGCTGTAAGTGCTTATTCAAGTGCATGCCAAATGACACATTGTACGCGATTATTGGTCTAATGAGGGCTGAGAACAGCGGGACTATAATTTCCTTGAATCTGGATCCCACACCTTTACTTAAAAGTTGTGCCACATAGAAGGACTTCCTCAGAACTGAGGGCACATGGCAGTCTAACTTCAGACTACTATCACTCTGTGTACCTAGATCTCTCACCTTAGAGTCTACTCTTAGAGGTGTGCAATTGATATTGTAATTTGCAGGGGTATTTGACTTTCCAAAGGGTAAGATAATGCACTGTTTCACATTTAGTTTTAGGCCATGGTTCTGGCACTAATCATTTGTCTGATCTAGACCCCCCTAAGGGATATCCACATCGCTGGGGAATTCAGTGATTGCTCCCAGGTTGCAGTCATCAGCCAACATTGTCATTCAGATGACTTCCACATTAACCTTGACTTCAGAGAAGTATATTCCAAACAGGAGGGGTCCCAGCACTGAGACATGTGGCACACCACTAGTAAATGGCCTCTTTCTGGATCTGGATTTACTCACTTTAACTACATGTGTCCAGTCCATGAGCCAATTGGGTATCCATCAGGTGACATAAGGATATATGCCTAGATTAGTGAGTTAATTTATAATACCTGAGTAGGAAATTGTGTCAAATGCCTTGTCCAGGTCAAGGTAGGCAGTATGTACTGTTTTAACCTCATCCATGGCGTTAGAGACTATCTCAAAGAAATCCACCAGATTCAGTCAGCATGACCTGCCCTTGACAAAGCCAAATTAGGTCAGGTGCAGTGTTTTAAGGTTTCATATGTGATCATTTATCAGGGCAATGATTCTTTCCATGGCCTTACATATAAGACTAGTCAAACTTAAGGGTCTTTAAATTCTCTGATCAGAAGATGGTTCCCCTTTATGCAGATGGATGACTGTTGCTGTCCTCCACTCAATTGGGACAAAGCTAATCTGGAGGCTGTGGTTAAATAGAGATTCTAATTAGCCTGATAAGTCTGGTTTTAAGTTGTTTAACAGGCAACCTAGTATACTGTCAGGCCCCATTGAAGACATGTTTTTAACTTTAGAGAGTGCAGTGGCAACCTGTTCTTTGGTGATAATAGGCAGTGGAGTGGTAGATGGTATTTTATGGGGACAACTAGGGGTAATGGGAAGGTGAAATTTGAGCTGAATTTTTCAGCCAAGAGATTTGCTATATCTTCTGGCTGGGTATAAGTGATGCCATCTACAACTAATTCCACACACTGTTGGGTGTTGCCCTTAAGATTGTGGACATAACTAAAGAATGCCTTATAGATATCCTAAGCTTTGGAGGCTGTTTTTACCTCAAAGTCTGCTTTCAAAATGACTAGTTCCCTGATTCACTTGTTTAGATTAATGAGGGACTTTTTGCTCTTCTGTGCACATTCCCTCTTACTTCTTGACCGGATTTTCTTTCTTTTGTTGTACAAGCTATTAATACCAGGGGTCCACCAGGATGGCTTGTTCCTGCAGTTTGACATGACTTTATTTCAGTCTGGTGCTAGTGTTTCTATGCAGTTGTTTATATGGTCATAGAGGGCTTTTGTATACACCTCTGCATAGGTTTCTGTGCTTTCTGAATTTGAGGGAGCTTAGGAACTAGCTATGCCATCCCTTGATAGAAGGCAATTTACCTTAGAAAAGGTCTTAAAAGTTTTTGGATAGAAACACCACCGCCTTTTGCTCTTTCATGTTCAGTGGGTGGTCGGAACGTATGAAAGGTGTTATAGGAATACACTGCCAGAGTGCATTTCGTGGCTGTGGACCATGAGTTCAGTAACTGCACAGGCATCAGCATTACCCAGGGTGAGGAGAGTTTCTAGGGAGTAAAGTTCTTCTTGAGACTTCTAGCACTGAGCAGTAACACCTTTAGTTTGTTCTGAGTAGTTTTTGTTCTTCTGGAAGGTTTATCTGTTTGGCAATACCTAAAAAGACATTATAATGGTGGATAATGTTTTGGCCAATATCCAAAAGCCTAGAGGTGACAGCTGAAGACCATCCCTGGAAAAGCAGAGTGGCCTGTCAACCATGTCCTCCCAGGCTGACATATATTGGACCAGACTGGAATGACACCAGGAGCAAAGCCAATTGTTAAAGTGGATCATTTTCTGCTGGTATTGTGGCATCATCCTTGCAGACAGTTGAATGCTGCTCAGTGCTAGGCTCATACCTGCCTGTGACACATATTCTGAGAGCTCAATCATATATCTCTTCATATATTCCAAGGAGTTACATCCTAGGTCATTCATACCCACATGAACTATGACTGAGTCATACTGCTACTTAGGGTTAAGTAACTTGAGTGCTTACATGATCTGGCGGCTCCTGGCCCCTGTCAGGCAACCAACTGTAATCTTCTCCTTATCCAGCCTGGTATGAGGGACATTGTCTCACAATGGAGTCTACTATGAGCAGAATATTGAGTTGTGGAGTGTTTTCCTTATGGGCTTGGTAGCTGAGACACAATGAGATGTGGCTTTATGTGCTGTGATGGGAATTGTCTGTGTGCATGCAGAGTTTTTGAGGACTGCGTTTGAGAGGCATTTGAGGTTTGGGTACGTTACATATGAGCATCTTCGCATATTTTGGTCTATGTGTGTGGTCCTTTGTGGGTGCAGTGAGTGATGTGTGTGAGTCGCTGGCAATCTTGTTGCTTTTTGTGTCTGTATGTGACAGTCTAGCCTCCAGTGTCAATGTGCAACTACATCTCTCACATACTTTATTTGTCTGTTCAAGAATTAAGTGGTTGTTAATGTACATCAGGCAATTGCTACATTGCCTAGAATTCCCATGTCCACCAAGCTGGATGCAGAGATAGTAGGAAAGTGCCTGTCCATAGCTGCAGGTCTTAATGTGTATTTGCAAAGGATGGAAGTGGAGGGTGTTTGTAACCAGACAAGGGAAAGGTGCTTACTTGGTGCAATCTGCAGCTAACCTAACCAGCAATTCTGCCCAGCACCCAAACCACATGCTCTTTGAGCAGCGATGGTCTTGGGTGCTATAATAAGGTAAGGTAGACCTAACTAGTCCTAACTAAATGCTGCTCACTGTGCAAGCTTCTTGGCCAGTGAATGACGCAGGATTGAGGCAGAGTTCAACAGTGCTTTTTACTGGGAAATTTCAACTTCTTGGTGATTGCATATATGCAAGGCACCAGTAACCACCACTGCATGAAAAGTAGCTTCGCACAAACATGAAGCATATACAATCATAAAAAAGCAAGTTTTGCACCACCTGTACCATAAGGCCAATCAGGTAAGCACACAATGAGCTTTCCATCAGCAATTCCCAGCTCAGATATATGAAATCAGCCCTCTCCTGCCACAAGAATGCAGGCTTTGACTCTCTTAATATAAAATGACTAGTTTGGAACCCAGGTGTTAAGGAACCACAAGCAGATGTCTAATACTTACTAAGAAAGACTGTATACAATGTATTTCAGTGCAGAACAGCAGCCATTACAACAGTTTGAAAATGCAACTTTAAACTTTAAAGAAGTGCAAAGAAACAATAAATAGCACTGTGATGATGTGAGGTAGTGCCAGCTGTGCCAGGGGGAGTAGGGCAGTGCATGTGTAACATGTTAGCATAGCTAGCTGGAGTTTTGTAAAAATTATATGTCATTTGAATATCAAACTGATTTGTACAGATGCTTGTGTTAAAAATATATTTGTAAAGTTGCTTGTGTTAAAAATGTATCAACAGTGGATCTTGCTAGACTGAAGATAAATATACATGCACGTCATATGGTATTGTTGTAACTGATTAAATGTAAATATTTTAACAGAGGATGCTAGAAGAGAAGGGATTAAGCTCAGTACAGCTAACCTTAAGAAAAATAGCCTGAAATTAAATGACTTGGTTTAGGCAATAAAGATTTTATCTCACTGTTATGAATGCAGCCAGAGAAGCAATGTCTGTGAAAAGCCTTTCTGCGGGAAGGGTGGAAGTGCTGGAATTGTTTTATAGCTTCCAGATGCTGTATTAAGCCTTAGCAAAGTTGTATATGTGTATTGTGACACATCTGAGCCAAATCCTGGCACAGTTGCTAGTGAGGAGGTAGTGTGGGAACCACAGAATCAGGTGACCAGATGTGAAATCATTCTGTAGCCAGCACTGAAAATTTTATTTGAATACTAGTGGGAGATGTGATAGATGCACTTTGTAATTAGACCTGACAAGAAACACTCATCTAACTTAATCTTGCCTTGCTTTAGTAAGTAACTAGGGAACAGTAGTTCTTCAGTCGGTTAGAAAAATATAGGGAGATTAGCTAAATATTGTTTTTCTGTATCTGTCTGAGTCTTTCCATCTGTGTTTATTTTTTTATATTTCCTGTGAATTGAAACTCTGGAGTTTATTGTAAATAGATATTCAAGATAATCAATATTTTCATGTTTTCTATTTTATTATTTATTATTAAATATACCTGCACCTTTCATTGTGGTTGGTCTTTTTGAAAATATTTAACCTTTGAGAGTAATTGCATTTATTTAGTGGCACTGTGGCTCCACATTCCTAAAAGTCTTACTGTTTGTTTAACACTATTTGTATAGGTATTAATTTTACTGAGTGTACTTGAGTAACCTAGTACGAGCCTCAAAGCAGCTGGCTTCAGGTGTTCTGATGGCAGTGAATCTACCTTATACTCTGGGTGGAGGTGGCAGAGCGTCTAACCTGTGACAGCCTTTCCCAGGTGTGGTGTGTGTGTGTGTGTGTGTGTGTGTGTGTGTGTGTGTGTGTGTGTGTGTGTGTGTGTGTGTGTGTGTGTGTGTGTGTGTGACAGCTACTTTGAATAGGGACGCTAAGAGCAATGATTTCACAGAGGGAGTGGTGGAGGACTTGGCTTGGAACACCTGGCTAAAGACTCATCTCTATAGCTGTGTCAGTGGTGAGTCTTATTTGGGACTTGGAGAGGAAGCCCAGCCCCTGGACTGGAGTGTGCATTCCCTGTGTGCTCTTAAGGGAAATTATACTTGGCGCAGACAGCTGCATTTGAAAATATAGTGTGTCTATTTTTCTCGCAGTGAACATTCCCCACAGGTGTCAGTTTTGAGGATTGAGGCTCCTTGATCACTGGCCCAGAGGAGAGGCATCACAAACACAGTAAACTTTTACAGTACAATGAAAATAAGCAATGCAAGTGCAAAATGCTACTTAATTATACATATATTCAGATGTTAGCAAAATCTCTAATTGTCTATGATGTTGTCACCAAGTGATAAACAGCTCTGGATAAATGAGCTAAGACTCGGGCAAATGTAAGGTTTATATAGAATAAGAAAAAAGCAGGTTTGCACTATGACCTAAGGCCAATCAGATAAGTACACAATGAGCTTTCCACCTCAGCAGCTCCGTGCAAATGTGCCGAATTTATACCAGCACTGGAAATACAGAAAACTGACTAATGAGCCCTCTGGCCAATAAAATGACTATACTTAGAGCCCTTTTGTGTGTTTCCCAACTCAGATAGACCAGGCAAACGTCTACTGCCACTAGATGAATGATCCCAGTCCTACTAATATAGAGGCACAGTAAAAGAGTGCCTGGAGTGAAATGCTACCACAAACAAACTTAAACTTAAGGAAAGGCAATAAGTAATTCAAAATAGCAGCAGTGTGCATTAAACAGCTGATAAAAGTGTGATTATTCAATAAAAGTACTTCACTTTGTAGAAATGAGTGAAGAGTAAAGGCACTAAAAAGAAAGGTAAGCTGATTAGTAAGCCCTACGGCCAATAAAATGACTACATGCAGGAATCTCTAATGTGTTTCTCCAAACCTGTAAAGACCAGACTACTACCCATTGTCACTAGATGGACAATCCTCTGTCCTTTTGATGTAAAAACACAGAAAAGCATTTGCTAGAGTGTAAAAATGTGCTGCTTTATCCAACAGCTAGCTACATAATGAATTCAGAACAAGTAAATCAGTAGAACAGACAATGACAGGCAAAATTATTTTTTTTTTCAAAATAAACACTAGGAAAGGCAACTAAATAATTTAAGATTGAGAAATTAAACTGGAGCATCAAAAAAAAAACCAAAAAAAAAACCAAAATAAACATTACACAATGCACTGTATGTTCGTAGTCCACAATAACCACAGGAGTCAAATTAGCTCTTTCATTCCTTTACTATCGGAACTTCTTCAGAAATCATTTCTGAAGAAGTTTCGATAGTGAAGAAATGAAAGTGCTAATTTGACTCCTGTGGTTATTGTGGATTACAAACACACAGTGTGTTGTGTAATATTAAATAATTTAAGATATCAACAGCAGTGTAAATCTGTCCTCTCCGAATCTTTGCTAAATAAATCTGTTATCACCTGAAAGCTCTAGAGAGGGTGATTGATAAATGGATATACAGAGTAGTAGAAAGTAAGACAGGAGATGAGCAGTTTGAATTCAGATCAGGATGCAGAACAACTAACCCAATGTTTGCAGTGAGACAAATAGTTGAGAAGTAGAGATGAGGAAAGAGTCCAAATGGGCATTCTTAGACTTGGAGGAACATTTGACAAGGTCCCAAGAAAGCTGATTTGGGCCGCACAGTGGTGGTTCAAAGTCCCACAAACATTGGTAGAATTAGTGCAGGCTATGTACAAGGACCCAGTGACTCAAGTGCAAACAGTGTTCAGTCTCATAGAGGGGTTTCACAGTGGGAGTGAGTGTGTACAAGGGCTCAGATCTGAGCCCATTGCTGTTTATACTGGTGATGGACTTCATTAACAAAGAGATTGGAGGGAATAAATCAACAAAGTTGCTGTGTGCAGATGATCTGCCATTGCAGGCAGACTCTGAGCAAGAACTTCAGCAAGGATAGGAGAATGGAATGTAAAACTGAAGGCACATGGGATGAAACTAAGTACAGATAAGACAGAGGTAATGGCAGTAGATTAGGGAATCAGAAGAAGCTGAGAACTGAGATAGAAGAGAAGATAGTGGAACAGGTTAATAGTTTCAAGTAACCAGGATGGGTGGTTGAGTAGAAGGGAAGTTCGAATGAAGAGATCAAAGCTAAAGTCAGAGGGGCTAGATGGCACAGAGTACCAGGTGTAGTGTATGACAGAAGAATGCCAAAGAAGCTGAAAAGTAAGGTGTACAAAACAGTGCTGTGACCATTACTACTTTATGGTACAGAAACCTGGGCAGTAAAGGCAGAGCAGATGAGAAAGCTAAAGATGGAAAAGAAGTGCTTGAGATGGGTGGTAGGATGCACATTGTGAGACAGATAAAGAAATGAGGACATATGAGCAGAAGCCAAAGTAGCTCCAATTGCAGAAAAGATAAAAGAGAACAGATTATGGTGGTTCAAGCACATGTGAAGATTAAAAAAAAGCATCAGACAATCTGGTGAAGAAGATTTGGGACAGACAGGGACAGACAGGGAGAAAAGAGGAAATGAGGGAGTCCAGCAAAGAAGTGGCTGGACTGTGTGATAGGAGATCCGCAACAGTCAGGCATGAGTGTCAAAAAATGCAGGAATATGGCACTGAATTGAGAGAGATGGCAACCGTTAACAAGACACCCTGATACCATGTAGAAAAATGGGAAAAAAGGGGCTGATGATGATGATGATGATGATGATGATGAACAGCAGTGTAGAAAGGGAGGAGCTTATAAAGTTCAATTTACAGTAACGGCGGGCAGCTTAAAAATCACCAAGTTTAAAAAGTAGATCAAGAGTGGGTGGGAAAAATAACTAGCACCAACTACTTCTTTCAGCTTTTCCCAGTTAGGGGTCACTACAGCAGATCATCTGTCCACTCATGATTGGCAGTGGAGTTTTACGGTGTCGAGTTGCCAGCCCGGTGCCCAACCTTCCACAGAAGGCGCACACATGCACACACTCACACCTAGGGCCAATTTAAAGTGTCCAATCCACCTACTGCATGTCTTTGGGATGTGAGAGGAAACTGGAGCACCCAGAGGAAACCCACGTGACCACAGGGAGGACATGCAGACTCCACACAGAAGGCACCCCAGCCGAGAATCGAACAGGAGAACCTCTTGCTGTGAGGTGGCAACGCTAACAGCTGCACCACTGTGGCCGCCCAACTAGCACCAACAGTGTTTGCAATTTTTACAGGCCTTGAGCCTTATCAGAAAAGTAAGGTCACAGATATACCCTGTGTATACTGCCTCATATCTCGTGTATTCAAATGCAACACTGAGGCTGGGTATGTGTTCAAGCCATTTATTATACATACACACATCAGGAGCTGTAACTTGTACATATACTTCATATGCTTACTGACTGACTTATTACTTCTAACACACACACATGTGCATCTCCATTCAAGCTTACATTCACACTGTCTGACTACACAAAATGGCACTGCTCTCACAAGTGCTCAGTAACTTATATGTACATGCTGTCTAGCTACAGTGGCTGACTAGGATCAATATACACACTGATCTACACATAACTGTCTAGTGTGCCTCATTACAGGGAACATACCTCATTTGGGGTCCTAAAAAGATCATGTTCCTCGAAGTTCCACATTGAAAGTGTCTGTCACACATTCAGTATTAGGAATTTTTTAACTGATATCTATGGTAAATAGAAATGAATCATATTAATTCATTAAAAGATCTTTTTATAAGCAAAACCAGCATATTTTAACCATCCTATGACCTATGACCTTCCTAGCTGATATTGTTAATAAGCTGTTGCCCATTTGTTCCACATTATGAGGGCTAGTGTTCCTTATTTTGGAGATGGAAGGTTGAGAGCTATGACTCTGTGTAGTTAAGTATATCTCAAGAAACAAATTAACCTATGAAAAAAAAGCATGTGAAATGTACAACCTGGGTTAATTTAATTGTTTATCTACCACATAGAGCAAAAACACCAGGCCAAGCAGATTTTCTCAAAACAGAAAACAAAATGATAGAGCTGCTTCCTGTTCTAGCTGTATCAGCTAAAGCAAATCACAGACAAAAAAAAGAGATTGCTTTCCTCACCAGCAGGGAGTTACCAACAGTGCTTTTAGTTTTTACAGGCCTTGAGTCTTATCAGAAAAGATGAGGCTGTGGATATATTCTGTGTATTTAAATATCACTCAAGAAACAAATTAACCAATGAAAAAAGTAAAAGAAATGTACAGCCTGGGTTAATTTAAGTGTCTATCTGCCACTTGGAACAGAAACACCAGGCTGAGCAGATTTCTTAAAACAGAAAACAAAAACCAACAAGCAGTCACCAACAGTGCTTGCAGTTTTTGCAGGCCTTCAGTCTTCTCAGAAAAGGCCTGTGCCATTTCAGAAAGCATGTTTAAAACATATGAGATACCACATTTTCTTTCACACGTGAGCTAATACTACAGGGTTATTTAGAAACAACATCTAGTGTTAAGTGGAGGAAGGAGGCAATTCGGATGCATATGTAGCACAACTGCAGTGCAGGAGAAATGGCATGATATTATATATGTAAATAGCTGCATAATGTCATGAAATGAGTGTCGTCATGCAAATGAGACCCATCATGTATATAAATGATGAAATCAAGCATTGGAGTGGTACAGAGACATATGAATTCAGCACTATGAGCTATAGCACTCATCTTTTTTCAGTGAAGATAAGCTTTGCTCACACTTACATGTTAGGAATAGCAATTGCTATAGCTGAACAATAAGGGTAAGTGACCACTCTCAAGCCAGTGGCAGTATCCACACCACTGCCTGTCACCTCCTCCCACAGTGAAGATGGGTCCACCAGTGGTTAAAAATTGTGGATGAGGATAAGGGTACCATATGAGACTTAGTAGACATGTGTCACCCACACATGGGATAAGAGGAATGTGTGGAGATGAAGGCTTGCTTAGCAGTAACCATTTTGTAACAGGGACCTTTCAGCATCTAAAAGGCGACAGGCTAAGAATTTCACAAGCATTATCCATGTGGATCGTACACCATGTGGAGGAATATGTATGTTTTCCATGTTCAGAAAAGGAGAAAGCCTAAATTGTTTGGCCATTTTATAACATAGCCCATTTGCCTGTGCTCCTGGGAGCCTTTGAATGCACTCACATCACCATCAAATCCCAAATATGGTGTTCGGTATATCATCTGGAAAGGCTGCCACTTCATCAACTGGCAGAAGGTCCACAGTCCACAGTGTATTGTATCCTATGCAATTTCAAACATCCATAAATATACTCTTTCAAAAGCACATACCAATTTCTGATGGAAGATTACAGATCTTTATTGCATAATTCCCTAGAGCTTTGGCTAAGAAGCTTTTTAGGGGAATAACAAAAAATGTATCTAATAATTATCTTAAAATGATAGCACCATAACACTACATGCAAATACACAATATATAATACTTTCAATGTGTTTTTCTGAAACAAAACCTGAAATATTTTTTATTCAGGCACAATGGAACCATTCTAATTTCCTTATTTTGCACAAACATTTTGAATAACTAAAAAAAATCTCAGTCACTTTTACTAATCTAAGATTTAAACTATGTATGATAAATTAATTAATAAAATATTGCCATACATGTCCACATTTAAACCTCTAGGCATTAAAGTATTACATTTTAAAATAAACTGAGTTTCTATCTTATTCATTGTCAGTGTACTATCACTTCCTTTTGATAAGTATGGTTTGCCCATTACTAAATACTTAAAGTTCAAGGAAGTTCCCGCTGTGACTTTTCAGTGCATACTTGGCTGATAGAGTTTCTAGGTTTTGCATTTTCGAATTCTTACCTTCACCCTATGCCTGGTTTGCCTGATATACTATTTACTACTTACTAGGTATACTATAACCACATTTTATCCCATATACCACTAAATCTGACTGACAAAAAAAGTTAACGCAATGTTACTTTCTTTGATTTAACATACAATTAATTGTCCTGCAACTCATCTGCATGCATTCAGAAACATAACTAGGATGGGTCAAATTGGGCAGCCACCCCAGGCACAAGATGCTAGGGGGTTCAATCAGCAGATGACTAATCACCAGCAAAAATAAATGCATACTGAGAGTACATTAACAATCGGCTGAAATGTGTCAGTGCTCTACTGCCGCTGTGTGTGGTAGTTAAATAATAACAAGAAAAATAACCTTTTTTTTCATCCTCGTGTAGACAAGGAACATAGAAATGAAAAGACCCAGCTTGCTTGCACCTGAAGCCAGGAGTGCTTTTTTGTGTGTGTGTGTGTGTGTGTGTGTGTGTGTGTGTGTGTGTGTGTGTGTGTGTGTGTGTGTGTGTGTGTGTGTGTGTGAGTGTGTGTGTGTGTGTGTGTGTGTGTGTGTGTGTGTGTCTGTGTGTGTGTGTGTGTGTGTGTGTGTGTGTGTGTGTGTGTGTGTGTGTGTGTGTGTGTGTGTGTGTGTGTTTACCCCTCAAGTCAAAGCTGATGAGAATAGAAAAGGACCAGGCTTGCTGGCATTTTCTTTAGGTGAGGAGTGCTAGTAAGATCTGAGAATGGACTTTTTTTCCTGTTCATCTCTTGGAGTTGAGGGGCACCAAGATGCAGAATGGCATCTGCTACGGTTCTGCACACATTACATCTTGCACACACAGGAGCTTACCTATGTTCAGTGCTTATGCGTAAGAGAAAGTGGGAAAGTTAGATAAAACATTCTTTAGTCTACTGTCTATTCACAGTAGATGCTAATTTCTCCTTATCATCACAAAAAGATATATACTTGCTTGTACAGGACATTTTTTCTCCTTCTTTATTTTTTTACTAAAAGACAGCTTATATGCAATACATAGTGCTTTGGACTTATTAGCTGCAATGTATCCGTGACATCCAAGGACTTACCAAGATTTCCACATTTGGCAGCTTGTGACCTCTACCAGCATTTCATTCTGGATGACACCACAGAGTGCTTCTCACAGGGCCATCTAGTTGGTACAAGCACACATTGGCAAGTGAACTGGTCAGGATATATTATATGTTTCCCATTCAGGCAATCAGCAGGCTAAATGTAATTGTGTCTACTGTTATGTGTGATGCTGGATATGCATTGGAACCATGGATGATGAAACCATCTAAAATTCCTAGACCATGGCTGAGATGATGTGCACCACCACACTGTTCACGGACATAAATTGTTGATGAACCTGTGTTTGGACTCCTAAAGGAATACATCTGCTGTATGGATGCATCTGGCAGTACAGTGCAATATGTACTTCAGACCTACAGCCAGATATTCACAGTGAGTGCCGTGCTATGCAGTATGGTACTACACACAAGCAGATACAACATGGGAACACTGCAAAAGGTTCATAGGTGTTTTCTAGGCTAATGACCACAAGTGCCTTTTTAAGCCTAGCCATGCATCCCAAATCTCTGACAAGTTCTGGTACCCTTGATAAATGTAAATAGGGGCTTGGGACTGGGAAATGAACCATTTACAAACAGGGGCCTGGGAGATGAACCATTTACAGGCTTCCTATGTTTGAGACATAGGTGCCAAACCAGGAATTAATTTCCTCTTCCCTAGCCAATTGTCTAAGTTACACTTGAAGTGGGTTAAGGAGGAAGTCTGCTTCACATAGATGGGGAGTCTATTCCAGAAAAAGAGTAGTCTCTGGGCTACATACCTGTCTATCCCACAGGTCCTATTTATATCACAGCCAAGGTTTAAGTCTTTCGAGTGGGTAATTCAGGTGCTTTGTTTTGTGGATATGCAGGAGATCCATCAGAGTGGGGTTTGACAATGCCTTGTATGTCAGGCATAGATTTCTCCTCAACAGCCTGTAGGAGGCAGAATACAGGGGTGGGGCCTTGAGGCAGCCGGCATAGGACACGTTATTTACACCCTGTATTCTTTTAGTGAGGAACCTCTATGGACATTCCAGTTGTTGGATATGCCTAGTTTGGTAAATACCAAAGGGGGCATTGTACTCAATAAAAGGTCTGATGAATGCTGAATACAGTGGAACAATGACTTCCTTGGACCTAGATGTCGTACCTTTGTTTATAAGTTGTACAACATAGAATGATTTCTTCATTACTGTAGACACTTGATAGTCAAATGCTAGACTACTGTCTATGTGTGTCCCCAAGTCCCTGACTACTGGGTCAGCTCTTAGAGGTGTGTTCTCAATATGATGACTTCCCGAAGGATACTATTATGCACTTCTTGGCATTTAGTTTTAGTCTATGGCTCTGACACCAGTTATTTGTTTGTGTCAACACTTCCTGGAGAACATTTGTGTCAGTGAGGGATTCAATGACACCTCCTACTTTATAATCATCTGCAAATTTGGTTAGCCAGAGACCATTGATATTGGTCTTGACTTCAGAGAAGTAAATGCCAAAAAGGAGCAGTTCTAGGACCGATCTCTGAGGGACTCTGTTTGTGAATGGCATCTTTGTAGAGGTGGACTCCCCAATTCTAACTTCCTGGGTCCTGTCTGTGAGCCAGCTGATTATCCACTGGGTGACATAAGTGTTTGTACCTAATGTTTTGAGTTTGCTAACAATGCTAGGGTGGCCTACTGTGTCAAATGCCTTGTCCAGGTAAAAATATGCAGTGTGAACCATTTATCCCTCAAACCTTGCTTTGGTGACCTTCTCAAAGAAGTCCCTTGAGTAGACATGACCTGCCCTAGATGAAGCCAACTTGGGTTGGGTCCAGTGCCTGGAGATTTCCTATGTCATTAGTGATCATCTACATGCTAATTCTTTCCATGGCTTTGCATATGAGACTAGTGAGACTTATGGGTTTGCAGTTTCCAGGGTCTATAGATGACCCACCTTTATGGAGAGAAATGACTGGTGCTGTTCTGCATTCATGAGGCACAAAGTCTGTTTGGAAGCTACAGTTAAAAAGCAATCCAGAGGGCTTGATAGGTATTGTTTCAAAATATTTAGAAGGCATCACATTGTCTGGGCCCATTGATGCAGTGTCCTTGGCCTTAGAGAGAGCATTAAGGACCTGTTCCCTAGTGATGTCAGGGGTAGTTATATTTGATTGTATTTCCTGGGGAAAGGTTGAGGGGGAGAGAGGAGTAAAGTTGGAGCTGAATTTATTGGCCAGTAGGTTTGCTATATCTTTTGGCTTGGTACAGGTGGCTCCATTAACAATGTGCTCTGCAAACAATTGTGCATTGCCTTTGAGGTTATGGACATAGGTAAAGAATGCCCTGTGGTTGTCCGTTACCTGGGAAGCCAACTTTACCTCAAATTTGGCTTTGAAAGACTTTATTTGTCCTTTGAGAAGTTTGTTTAGTTTGCTGAGAGTGCTTTTATCCTGATGGATGCTGCACCTCACAATTTTTGCCATAATTGTCTTCTTTTTGTTATACAGCCTACTGGTGTTGTGATTCCATCAGGGTGGCTTGTTTTTTGAGTTAGTTTTGTACTTCTTGCTGGTGGGTACAGCTGCCTCTAAGCAGCTATTAACATGCGTGTGTAGGGTTTCTGTGATCAGTTCTGTGTAGGCAGTAGTTTTCTCAGGGTTTATGGGGGCTTGAAATTTTCCCAGGTTATCACTTAAAAGTTGGAAGTTAGTCTTAGAGTAGTTCCTGAATATTCCAAGGTTAGCTGGGGTTTCAGGTTTTATTTTTACTTCAAAGAACACATTTTGTGGTCTGACCTTATCAGAGAAAATAATACACTAGGGGGTGTGCAGCACTCTCCCATATTAGTGAGGAATAGATCCATTATGGTTGTACCCCTGGTTGGTGTATTGACAACTGGGTCCAGAGAGTTTGTGTTTACAAAATACAGGAATCTCTTTACCTGTACATTTGGTGTCATATATGATTCTCAGTTAACACTGAGGTAATTAAAGTCACCTACGAATATGGTATTGGGTTGGATGGTTAGTGTTTCGAATAAGTTTAAATAAATGTTATGGATTTTCTGGGTCATAGAGGATGACCTATAGCTTGCAAGGAAGTGGCATGGGATTTTGCCTATGGCAATTTGAACATGGAGATGCTCAAGTGGGACCTGATAATATTTCTGGCTGCATCCTACATGAGCTACAAAATGAACTGGCACCACATCTGTGTGCCCTGTTCAATCACAGACTTACCTCAGGCTATGTCCCTAATGAATGGCGCACTGCTAAAGTCATCCTGCTCCATAAAGAGGGAGCAACTACAGACCCTGGGAACTATCGCCCCATTAGCCTGACGAGTCTGGTATGCAAAGCTATGGTGTGCATCTTCATGGACATGGACCTGCTTAACAAAGATATAGGCAGTCGCCAAACTCTTGACCCCACACAGTTTGGTTTTGTCAAGGGGAGCTCCTGCCTGCTGAACCTGGTTGACTTCTTTGAGGCAGTCACCAAGGCTGTGGATGAGGGTAAGGTAGTGCATATAGCCTACCTTGATCTGGCCAAGACCTTTGATACCATTCCCCACTCAGGTATCATTGATAAACTCACCAAACTAGGCATCAATCCTTACATCACTAGCTGGGGTGCAAATTGGCTCACAGACAGGACCCACAGAGTGAAAGTTGCGGATTCCAAATCAGACTGTCGACCAGTCATGAGTGGAGTCCCACAGGGCTCGGTCCTGGGCCCTCTCCTGTTTGGCACCTACTTCTCAGAAGTCCGGGTCAATACAGAAGTACTCTAGCTGACCAATTCTGCTGATGACTGCAAGCTTGGAGTCATTATCAACTCCCCAAGTGATGCAGACATCTTACAAAAGGGCATCTCTGAGACCAATGACTGGTGTTGTAACCATGGCCTGAAGCTTAATGCCAAAAAATGCGTTATCATCCCCTTTGGAAAAAACTCAGTTCCCATGAATTACCACGTTGATGGGAGCCCACTGAACACTGAAGGGGTCATAAGAGATCTGGGCATCCAGGTCGACAGCCACCTCACCTTCGATCACCAGAGTGCCATTGTGCTCAGAAAGTCCTTCTATGTGGCACATCTTATAACCAAAGGTTTTGCATCCAGGAAGAAAGAGATCATCATCCCTCTCTACTCATCCCTCATTAGACCAATCATCGAATATAACGCCTCATTTGGCATGTACCTGACCAGACACCTACAACAGCTGGAGAGGCCACAAAAGTACCTCAGAAAAAGGATCCTAGGCCTTAAATACATGTCCTACATGGACAGACAAGAAACTTCTGCTGTTCTCAGTCTCTTATCATCTACTTATAGGTAATCTCTGCTTGACTTACAAAGCCATGTCTCACACAGCCCTACTTGAAATGCTACACCTAAAGAAATCCCAGTCTCCACATGCCACACGCTCCAGAGATCACAACCTCATTACCACAATTAAAAGAATATGCTGGAGGGACAGGTTCATCTCCCAAAGACTGCCCATACTCTGGAATAAGCTTCCCATTCATGTCAAGCAGAGCACCTTGCTGGCCCTCTTCAAGAGAAATCTTGACGAGTGGATGGGTAACAGAAAGTTCACTCCAGGGATCATTCCACTTGCCCTACTGGATAGGGGCACTGTGAACTAACATCGGGTGGCACAGTGCCTGGGCAAATTGTTTGGGCTAGGCTTGTAAAGGCTCCAGGGAAATTAGCCTATTACACACCTATGAACCTAAGTGTATTGTCCTGTTTGACCAGCCTTGAGGTATATTTATTTTTTATATAAATTGAGACACTTTCACCTTTAGTCCCAGTCTATGTAGTAGCTGGTCTAAATGTGTAGAAGGCATTATAACCTTGCACTTTAAATGTGCTCTCCACAGCTTTAAAACATGTCTTATTGACCGAACAGATGTCAGCATTCCCTAGGGTGAGGAGAGCTTTTAGGGAGTGGAGTTTTTTGTTTAGACTCCAAGCACTAAGCAGTAACACCTTTAGATTTTCTTGGTTATGATATGCTATGTCGAAAGTGCTTTTAGTTTGGCACTGTCTAAAATAGGCACTATGGGAGAGGACAGTGTTTTAGCTAATATTTGAAATCCTAGAGGGAAAATGTGCAGACCATCCCTGGCAAAGCAGTGCAGTCTGTTGATCATCTCCTTCCATGCTGACAAATTTTGCACCCCCTTAGAATAACACAAAGCCAATTATTAAAGTCAGTTATCTTTTATTCATAATGTAGCATCATCCTTGGAGAAGGTAAAATGCTGCTCAGTGCTAGGCTCATACCATCCTGGGACACATATTCCAAGAGCTCCATGATGTCTCTCTTCATTTAGTCTAGGGAGGTACAGCTCAAGTCATTTACACCCACATGGGCTATGACTGAGTCATAGTGGTAATTGTGGTCCACTGAGCTGAGTGTGTGCGTAATGTGGCAGATCCCGGACCCTGATAAGCAACTGACCATGACTTTCTCCTTACTGGTCAGAGGAACATCAGTGTATCTCACATTAGAGTCTCCAATGACCAGAACATTGGATTGTGTGGTGGCTTGCCTTATGGATTTAAAAGTAGAGGCTCCATGAGATGTAGCCGTATGTCTCAAGGTGAGTATTGTTTTGAAAGAGTGCATCTGGTGCTGTTGAGGGTATTTGATATATGTACTTTGTCTAGGAGGTCTTTGGGGTTTAGGAAGATTACATTTATGTGCCTCAGCATATGTGGGTCTATGTGTCTGCTTTGAATTGTGTGGAATGGATTCAGCATGTGTACTACTAACAACCTTATTGACATTAGGAGTGCTTTTATGTGATACATTTGCCTCCAGTGGCATTGTGTAACTACACCTCTCACTCATCATATTTGTTTGAGAATTAATTGGTTATCAGTAAATATGCGGCAACTTCTACATTGCCTCAGGATACCGATATCCACTAAGCTGGTAAGAGAGATAGTGGGAAAGTTAATATATAAGGCAACAGATCCTTTTTTATTGGTTAGACGGTTGGAGTGAGAATATAAAGTAATGGTAGGAGCATCCGGTATGCAACTATGGGGACAGTGCTTATCACTGCAAACTAGTTGTCCTGTGTGCAACTAGGTATGGGTGAAATTTCAATGCTGCTTTTAGAGGAAAAATGTCAGCTTAAGGTGCCTGCATCTATACAAGGCATTGCCAAACATTTGAGGGGAAACTAATAAGTAGACCCTGATGATTTACGGATGAAGTATTTAGGCAGATATTCTGGAGCTGGGTTAGACAGCAGCAAATCAAGTAGTACTTACTGAAATGAAATAACTAGCTTGTCAAGAATGACAAAAAGAGGGGAGTCAAATGAATAGCTACTGCCTATCTACTACTAGTCTCACCTCAGCTTCACACTGCTGGGATACAATGCTCCTTTGCTTCTTCTCTCACCAGAAGCAAAACTATAGCAGCAATCCCATTATGAGAAGGCGGCCACAGGCTCTTTGGTGATCAACAGATGATGCAAGTGTCTGTAGGCTAGTTGTAGCATTTTCCTGGTAGATGCCTTGAATAGCAACTAGATTCCAGTCAAGAAGGTCAAAAACAGACACTCACTGCCCAATCAGAAACAGTCAGGAATCAATGCATTCTGCTCCTTCTCTCACCAGGAGCAAAATACAAGCACACATTCGAAGCTGGCCACTATGAAGCAGTTATTAGTCTTTAAAGTGATCAGCAGTCTCCAGAAAATAATCTTCCTATGTTCATTCTCTCAGCAGGGGCAAAACAGAAGCAATAATTCCAAAATGACTACTGAGAGACAGAATGTGGACTCTCCAATAATTAGTGGTCTTGGCATAGATGTTGCAAGTTTTAAAGGTAAGATTAAAACATGGATTTATATCCTAAGAACTGCAGTGTGCACTAAGAGGTTAGATATGAAAGAGGGGGCATCTTAAGCTTTAGCTATCTAACTAGAGATCTGCTTGAGAGACCAGATGAGGAATAAGACATAGATTTCTCAGAGGATCTGGCAGCAGTGCCACCCCCCCTACATGGCCCAGGTCGGCACAATGCATTGCTGCATTGGCAGAGAAGCAGCATCTGAGCTACAACTGTGGGTCATGATAATAAAACTAATGTATGCATTAACACTTGCAAGATATGTATTACTGTGCTCTGACTGTCCACTCTGTGCAGCAAACACTACCTTGCCCACACATGCTAGAAAGGGGGAAAAGCACAGTCATAATTTGCACAGGTGATGTGGGACAGAGTAACAAGTGTTAGCAGTGCTATCATATGGGTAATGGTTGCGAGAGGCAGATGTGGTAGCATGCACTCTGTTAGCATGTTCGGGGGAGTCAGAAATCGTGTCTTCCAGAGGCAAGTTGGAGCTGCCATGTTGACAACTTTGGCCACATTTAGCATGAGACGTGGTTTTAAGGCTGACTGCATTCTGTGGTAGGGATTGCATAGCAATTCATGAGTGTGCATGTGGGGATCCTGATATGGTGTATCATGTTGGTTACCAGTAAATAGATGGACATCACAACCTGAACAATGGCCATTGATAAGTGTGGCATTTGGTTGGACAACAGGGGCTGGGGCAGTGTAGAACTGTGTGAAACAGACCAGGTTGCCTGATGAGGTATCCTGGGGTGGAGCCTGAACAGCATCATTGGACAAAACTTTGAGAACGTTAATCTCAAGTGTGTCGGCTGCGGTGACAGGGGTGACAGATGATGCACTCTCTGAAAACGTGTGTACTATCTATCTTATGACAGTCCCCCTCACATCCAGACACCTGGGGGCCATGGCTGTTATGGGCCTGCACAGACAAAATTCTGGGCAATCCTCACCTACCTCATATATGTACAAGTGGAAGCCATGTTGGCGACCAGTGATTTCAACAGCTATGTTTTCTCTAAGTCCCTAAATGCTTGATCACTCAGCAGGTTCTTCTACAGTTCATACAATTATTGCACAGGCCACACGACACTTACCATCTTTATTAAGGTGTCTGCTGTGGCTGTATGTGCCTGGATCAATGACTTGCACATCCACTGATTGATGCAAAGTGTGACAGCCAGGTCAGGGAAAGACCTGGCATCATGGTGCGGATACCCGTCAACACTCCACTCCCCTAAGGTGTCTGCACACACATAAGAGGCAATGCGGCTGATGGATGCCATCTGAGGTGATGACTTTTGTGTAGCCTGGATGTAGCTCATACTTACATAATGTCCAGCACCAAACACTGCTGAAGACAGAAGTGCAGCCTTGTTCTCCACTGTCACCTCATATGTGGAGGATGTGTGCATTGCACTCCAATATTAGAGTTGCTGACAGTATCACTGTGTCATTTGATTGTGCTGTGTGCATGTTGCCATCATCTTCATCCACAGGTGACCTGCTAACATGAGACTTGTGCCATCTTGGTGTGCTGGACCATCTGGCAATGGAACTTGTGGAAGCATAACGATAACATACTTGTGGCAGTGCTGGAACATATGCTTCACATTCCCTAAACTACGGTACACATACTAGTGAATACTGTACAGGCACATCCATATCTTGTGGTGCAGGGTGCAGGGTGCAGGTGCTGTACCTGGAGAACAGATATGCAGAAACATGCTGAATAAGTTCATCTCATATACAGATCACTGTACAACGTACCTGTCATTCCCTTGTGCTGTGCTACATATCTACTGGTTCCTGACTGTCCTTGTTGCTGCCATCCAAAGCATAGGTGCTCAGTACAATTCTGATTTACATAGGTAACATGTCTTCCTTTACATGCCTATATCAAAGTTCATTGCTTTCTCTGGGGAATTCCTGTTCCTGACTTGCTCATCTTAATGTGATACATACATACATACAAATATTTCAAGCACAGGCATTAATGCCCTTCTAGCTTGCCAATATACCAAAATGCTTGTTCCCATAATAAGTGTCCAGGCTGTTCTTAAAAATATCTAAACTAGTTCTTGCTTTAATGTAATTTGGTAGTCTGTTCCAGCTACTCTGTCAGAGAACCAATTAGTACACTTCTCATTCCTATAGAATCTTCCACATAGGTTGTCTGATGATTCTCTAGTACTTTCTGATAACCCCAAACATTCCCAGAAGTAGTTCTGATCTTCTGTAATATGGCAACTATACTTTTTATCATAGTAAAATCAGCCTTGTAGCTCAGTGATTATACTAGTGAGGGAATTTAGCAAGATTTCTCTGAATCGCTATCATAATGCCTTGTGTTATCGCACCCAAGCAGTGTTAGAATGCTCATATCTGCTGTCCATGGCTAATCAGATGTGTGAAGAGCATGCTTATGTATCGAGCCTGCAAATCTGCACTAGTGGTACATTTGTTAGCATACTGTTGCTATTTAACAGTGTGTATCTTGTGCTGTCCAAACATGTGAATGTGCACACAGAGCTGTCAGTTTACACCTTGTGAAGCTCATTAGAATGGACATTGTCTCTTAAGCTAATATTTTTTTTTGGAGTATGTATACCATGTTCATGACTGCACTGTGCAATTGCAATTTTATCTGTGACATATATGTATATGAATGCACTTTATTTTTCCTTGTCTTTTATTCCATCCTTCTACAGGTCCAGTTGCACTACAGTTTGAGGAGCAATGGTGGGTACATGGTACTGGATCATCATCAGTCGTCAGATGTGCTGAAGGTGACCAGGAGGGTTTGTTGGTGGTCTCCTTGACTACTTCTGGGGAGAGAGGGGGATGGATGTTCCTCTTCTGAGAGTGGCCCAGAGGGGTCTGCAGTGATCATCTGACATCCGATGCACAGAATAATTGCATCTGAGGTGGACCAGCAATCAAACATCCATGCTAATACTGTGGAGTAATTACTATGACCACTAGTAAAGTTGTACAACTGGCTAACTCTGACCATTGCATCACCTGAGCCTTAGCCTGTTCAAGTCAACCACGGAAGGGACTGATGTCTGGATGTGCCCTCCTCTAGTCCAGTCAGACAAGCCCCAGCCCTGACACCATCCTGGTGTTCCCCTCCCTTATGCATCATTCCTATGCCCTGCTTGTAGTTCAAACCTCCTCATCACCAGCTGTTCTCCATCTGTATGTCTGCATCCCTCCACTGCTGTCCCCAACTTATGTATCCATATCACCCCTATCAATGTTTGTGTTTTATGTTTGTTTGTCTGCCCCTGCTGCTCTTCCTAATTCCTCTATCTATCTCATGCAAGATCCTTGTTATCTTGCCCACCTACCCTTCTTTTTTTAGATATATAAAGTGGATGCCTGTCTAAAGAAAAAATATATATTCTTCTTTTCCCCATCTACCCTTCCTTATAGTTATTCTTCAATGTGTTCCTCTAATTTTTATTCCCCATTTTCAAACTTTACTGCCTCCTCCTTTCTTCCACCTTTTTATGATGAAATGAGCTGCCATTTTGCTGTGCTGGCCCTCTGCCACCTGTTCACAATGCCTTCATTGCTATTATGGCATGTTTGATTACATTTGTGAGCATACACACAGCCTCACACACCACCTTACTGCTCTTGCCATGCTGGTCACATCACCAACAGGTAATGCACTACACGTCAGTGATAATACTGCTGCCAGTAACATGGCTGCAACCCTTTTCTTGGAATACCAGCATTGTGGTGGTTCTAATGCACAGTTAAGCAGCACTAGACCACATCACACTACAGAATTATTTACTTTTACTTCTGCACCATGGTGAAGTGAATATTTCTGAATATTCCACGTTTTTTTTCTTTCATGTAGCCATTTCAACAGAGATTGCAGAAGATACATCACTTTCTGAATACTGGAATAGTAATATGTGAACTGTACAAGTCACTCTAAGAAAACTTTATGAGCAAAATATTACTATTTTTGCAGATTTTAGCTATATTTACATGTTATACTATGTTTTATATCATGCATATGAATGACTGCGAAGAACTTTCCTAAAATATTATTCTAAAAAAGCTTCTTTTTTTGGCATCATCAAGTTTTATTTATTTATTTTTTATTTTACACTTGTTGACCGGGATAGTCCGACTGGATGTATGTCCATTTTCAGCAGAGGCCCAGAGAGAAAACTCCACATTAAGACAATTTACAAGACAGAAATCTTGACCATATACAATACAGATAATGTCAGACAGGTAAAACATTTCAAATACAGGAACATTTATATAGTACTGTTACAGTAACATACCAAACATACCCGACTAAATAAGTTAAAAATTTTGAGTAAAAGGATTAATAAAACATTTTTTTTAGGGTAACATTGTTTATAAAGTTTACCAAACCTTAGGAGTTGAGCTACTACAGTAGGAATTAATAGAGAATATCAGAGCACCTGAAATAGCATGTTAAAGATAGATAGTAAAGAATGGTCCTGCTAGGGGAAAAAGTGTCAGTCAGGATTTGTGCATGGGCAAAGCCATTGGGCTTTAAGGAAGATTCTTAATTGCTTCTTGAAAAGTGGGGTAAATGAAAGGGCTGTTAGTTCAGTTGGAAGAGTGTTCCAAGAGTTACCAATAGAGTTTGAGAAAAAGCTATCTCCAGATTTGTTGTTGGACTTTAGGGTAGCTACTAGTACCTTATTAGCTGATCAAAGGGTTGTTAGATTTTTATATGGGCAGATGAGGGTAAATAGTATGGGTGTATCTGTGGGATATTGTAAGATCTTGTGTATAGTAGTAAGTTGCTGGAAAAGAATCTGGCTTTGCAATTCCAGCCATCCAAGCAATTTAAGATTTTGGAAGTGGTGGGTTCAAAAAAGGGGCACCAGTAGCAAATCCAGCTATGTTATTATAGGCTGTTTCCAACTTATGAAAATTATTTTTGGATAAGTTGGTATAGATTGGGGATGCATAGAGAAGGGTGGAGCTTAACTGAGTTCAGGCAATAGCAGTCCTAGCTAGAGGTATGAGACAGGGTTTAAGTCTGTAGAGGAAACCAAGTTTTTTATTAACTGATTTAATGGTTAGGTTGATATGTGTCGAAGTTTAGATTATGATCAAATGTTACATCTAAAAGTTTGGTGGTTGTGTCCGGTGTTATTACAGTACCATTATTAGATGTAATTGTGAAGTTGATAGCAGGAGACTTCTGAGTGGGAGAGAATAGTACCAATTTAGTTTTTTGGAGTTAAGGAGGAGACAGCATTAATGGAACCAGTTTTCAACTAAGGTAAATACTGCTTGGGTACTCGAATGAAGTCCAGCAGGCGAGGAGGCTGAACATATTACTGTCGAGTCGTCGGCATATTGTATGCAGGTGGTTTGTGGAAGGGAGATTTTCAGATCATTTATGAAAATAGTGAAGAGGAGGAGTCCCAGAATAGAGCCTTGTGGGACTCCAAGAGTTATAGAGAGAAGAGTACATAGTTTATTTTCCCAGAGGACTGCTTGTTGTCTATTTCCCAGATAGGACTTGAACCAATTAACTGTATGGGTATCTAGTGAAAGTGATTTCAGTGAGTTTAACAGTAATTGATGATTAACCATATCAAATGCTTTTGAGAGGTCAATAAAGAGGGCTGAGGACAGTAAGCTGTTGTTACGATTTTTATTAATGCAGTCAGAAAAGGATAGTAGAGCAGTTGTAGTACTATGGAAAGGCCTAAAACCATGCTGGCAGTCAACTTGCAGGTGGTTTTGGAGGAAATGATCAAGTAGCTGACGGTGAATACATCTCTCCATAATTTTTGCTAAGGGGAAAGCAGGGCTATGGGGCGGAAGTTTGAGAGTTTATTTGAGTTCCCACCCTTATGCAGTGGGATAATATAAGATGCTTTCCAGTGGGATGGGATGGAACTTTATGTAATGGTTCTGTTAATTAAGATGGAAACAGGGTAGGCAAGCACTCCAGCTGCCATTTGAAGGTATTCAGCTGGGAGGAGGTCAGTGATGGAGTGCCTGGTTTAAGCTTAAGAAGTAGGGAGTGTATGAGAGATGTTGGAACAGGCTGCAGTTGCAATACTTGTGGTAGGGTGGTTGGCAAGGATGATTCAGTAGTGGTAAAAGGTGGTAAGGTATTTTGCTAAAGATTGAACAGTTTCTGAAAAATTTTTTTTAAACATATCAGCAATTTGGTTGGGAGAATTATGAGTCAAGTTAGAGGGGGGTAGGTGTTTTGGCTTGTCCAGGATGGAGTAAATTATTTAATCCTGACCAGAATTTTTGTGGGTTTAGATATTGGGTTTGTTGGAATTTAAGGTAATAGTTTTCTTATCGAGGAATATTGATTTTTTAGTGGCATTCCTGAGCTGTCTAAAGTTTAAATGATCAACAGGGGCTTTGGTACTTCTCCATATATTCCAGGTTTTATTTCTCAGTCTCATTTTTGCCTTGTCTCATTTGAGAGCCAGGGAGCAGGTTTGTTCCTAATTTTAATAGTACAAGAGGGGGCATGGTGCTCAAGGATTTTTAGGAATGTATTGTTAAAAAAAGAGACTGCTTCATTGAGAGGTAAATATTTTAGGGGTGACCAATTGCAGGCTTTTAGCTCTGCTTGAAAGTTACCTAGGTTCAGGTTCTTTTTGTTCCAGGTGGTTCTAAAGTTTAGTTGAGTGGGAATGGTGATCTTTTGTCTAGTTATAAAGGTAAGAGAGTGGTCACTAATATCATCAGGGAGTATGCCTACTTTGTAAGATAGGGGGTTATTGTTGACTAGTATCCAGTCTAAGGTAATTTGTTTGTTGATGGGTTTATGGGGTCTGGTAGGGTCGGTGATAGTTTGACAGAAGCCATAGAGATTAAAGTGAGATGTAGGTTTGTCAGAAATACAACAGTTCCAGTCAATATTAAAGACTCCAAGGAAAATGGTTTCTTGTGGGAATGATGTGGAAAGCCAGTTATGGATATTTTCAAGAGTATTTATGTTGTTGCCTGGAGGGATGTAAGAGCAAATGATGTATATAAATTTATTAGTATTAATTTGGAGCTTAGATATTAAGATTTCAGCATTGCTAGGTGAGGGAGATTGAGTGTTTAGTGAGGTTACCTGTAGTTCAGATTTAAACAATATAGCTACCCCCACCCTTTTTGTTAGGACGGTCAGTTCTAAGGATGTTATAACCTGGAGGAATGATATCATTGTCTTTAGTAACTGGTTTGAGCCAGGTTTCTGTGAGACATAGGATGTCAAAGGAATGTAAGTCTAGTAGGGCATGAAGTTGGGTAATTTTATTATTTAAACTATGGATATTGAGGTGGGCAATGAGAAGAGAGTTCAAGGAAGAAGAGGGGGTAAGGGAAATAGAACTGAAGGAAGAATTGGAGTCAGGGAAGGTATTACCAGGTTCTGGGTTTGGGTGAATGCCATCATGTAGTAGTAGGTACTGACGATTGTGTGGAAGTTTTGCTAGTTTACTTAAAATAGGGTCTATTTTTCTGGTTTGGAAATACTTAATATAGTTTAATCTGTGAAACTGTGGGAGAAGGTAGGCTGATGAGGATGTAATGTTACTGTGGGTTTGTGAGGCTGATAGATAGAAGGGGGAAGTTTGTTTAAAGGAGTGTTGAAATTGAAAGGAGCTTAGGAATTCATAGCCTGTGAGGCTATGAGATAGAAGTAGAGTGGAAAGAATTATGGGCAAGAGGAGGAAATTAGAGAGTTTTAGTAAGTCAGGGGTTGACATAATGAGAGAATGTGGGAATGTAAGTAATGAGAAAATAAGGAGTCATCGAAGGGCAAATATGAGGTGGGTTTGTTTAATGAGGAAAGTATAGATAGTGGAAGTTGTGAGTAAATTAGTAGCAGATGGTTGAGTATGTAACGATATATATCAAGCTATTGGTTGATGTTGGGTGGGGGTGTGGCTTCTAGCAGTATAAGGATAGGTGCCCTGAGGGTGGGTGGGAAATGGGGGTAGGGGAGAGGAGTGAGCCTGCAGGGCAAACGGAGCGGGCAAGAGCAGTAAGGTAAGTTCAGCCAAAAGACCAGATCAGCTGTCTTTCGTGTTTGGCATAATACAGAAGTAACTAAAGTAAAAACTGGGGAGCAAAGTATATAAGCTTGTCAGATATGTGTAGATGATTTAGTAAAGCGAGAGTGAGATTCTTATGTGCAGAGAGGGGGATTAGAATTGTACTGAAATGCCAAAGAATGGGTGTAGGACCTGAGGGATAGTTAGTTTTAATGCTAGAATATAGTGTAGGTAACGACTGCCACCTAGTGGCCATGGGAGTAATAGCAGCTGGGGGAGGTAGGCAAGAAGCTATTCCAAAGGGATAAGATATAGGATGAGGGGACAAAAGGGTGGAGGGAGGAAGTGGCTTTGGGTCTGCGGTAGGCTACTAAATCTCACACCGGAGGGTTAACAAGCAGTTATAGGCACTACAGAAAGGTAGCAAAAAGGTATTTTGCAGCATACAAGTATAAAACCTTTAGGAGTGCAAGCTTTATGAAGCCAGCCAATGAGTCAGCTTCAGGGGTGTCTTCAGGTTAGCAGGAGGTTATTCTTTAACTTTGCAGCAAGAAGGGAAACACCTGGATGCACTTAAATGTACAAAAACTTTAGGAGTATGATGGTGCCTTTCTACATCAGGCTTTTTGATACCTCTGTAATTAAGCAAAAGTGGTAGGGAGGTGTGCAGGTTCAAGGTGGGGGAAGGGATATACACAAAGTAATGCAAGGTTGAGAGTCAGAAAAACTGGACTAAGCCAGCTGCTAAAAAGAAAACAGGAAAACCAAGCTAAGTTAATTGCAGGCCAGTGTGGTGCAGTACTTACCTAATAACTACAAATGTTATACTACTAATCTAGTACAGAGTGGTGAAAAGGACCACCACTTCTACAGGGAAAAACAAAAGAAGTATGGGCTGCAGGTACATAGGTAAACTTTTTCCAAGAGAAAGTAGTTTTAAGTAATTGACCTATGAGTACTATAGGAAGAGAGAAATGGGGGGGGACCAGTATTGTGCACGTATACAGTGAAAGGGGAAACAGTCCAGTTTGGAGGACAGCTTAAATACAACTTTAACATACACTAGTGTAGCTGAAAGCACTTTAGTGTTCCACCGACACAGAGTATCACAGTGCAAGGAAACTAGACAGCCTTGGGTTAATTGGAGGTTGGCCAAGACACAGGATGTAACTTTTGCTGAGGGGAACTCATGTAACTGAAAGCACTTTAGTGTTCCACCGACACAGGGTCTCACAGTGCAGGGCAACGAGACAGCCTTGATTAGAGGTTGGCCAAGACACAGGATGCAACTTTTGCTGAGGGGAACTCATGTAGCTGAAAGCACGTTAGTGTTCCACCGATGCAGGGTCTCACAGTGCAGGGCAAAGAGACAGCCTTGGGTTGATTGGTAGTTGGCCAAGACACAGGATGCAACTTTTGCTGAGGGGAACAAGTGTAGGTGAAAGCACTTTAGTGTTCCACCGATGCAGGGTCTCACAGTGCAGGGCAACGAGACAGCCTTGGGTTGACTGGAGGTTGGCCAAGACACAGGATGTAACTTTTGCTGAGGGGAATGCGAGCACACTACTGGGGATTCCTAAGAAGCAAGGCAGAAAAGCTAAGTCAAACGATGGTGCCTTTCTACTGTTGGAATTGGCCCAACTGAGAGCTTTGGCTTACCTGAGGTGAACTTTTTTTTCTGAAGGTAGGACTACACCCACACCTTTTTCCAAGATCTTTTGTAGACTACATATGATAATTATCACTGTTAATAGATTAACAAGGCTTCAGAATATTCTCAACACAGTTTTCATATGTAGTATAATTCCTTATTAAAGGCAGATATCTGTCTGCTCATTAACAGTGATGATGCTGCCATATAGGAGAAATTATAACAGTTGTAAAATAAAGCAATTCAATGAAAAATAGTTGGCAAAATTGAGGAAAATTCTAGCAGATACTGACTGGAAAAGTGAATTAACTACTGGAGTGTTTGTTTTATGTTGGATGAACCATACACATTCAAGTGAACATCTACCACAAGTGCATTACTGTGAAATTGAATTTCTAACAAGGAGCAAAACCCTGAAAACACCTTGCTTGGCAAATTTGACCCCATCTTGTACGAATTACTCTTCCATATCTATTGCATCCTGCAGTAAAAAAAAAAAAAAAGGTAATGCACTTTTTCCTTAACCTGCATTTAACAATGTCAGGATTTGGTCAGTCTTATACTATCCCTGCTGAGGGAGTGTATGGTAAACTTTTAGAATTATTAATACAGCTTGAAAAATAAATACTTTACAGCAATTGGAAGGCTAATGACGGAATAATTTGCAGTGCAGTGTATAAGGAAACTAGTTAACAGAAGACATTTTTCAGGAAAGTGAAAACATCAACTGCTGACAGCAGGGCCGTCCTCAAGTGAAATCGAGCCCTAGGTGAAAAGACTCCATGCCACCCCCTCCACTCCCCACCCCACCCCCTCCCAGCCATGGCCTTCTCACCTTATTCTGATTACTTTTCTACCTTTTCATACATTTTACTTTACCCCTCAGCTTTTCTCAATACACCCTAACTGGGTGAGATGTTACTACAATAACGGTCGTGGAAATAATGAAATTAAGCTGGGATCTTGGGCCTACCCATGGGAATTCTGGATGCTCTGAGGTGTATTTTAGACTTTACCCCCCATCTTTTCTGGCCCAATAATGGCTTAAATATAAATCATGACAAAAAATTGGTCTTACTCCAACTTTCTTTTTTTCCTGCATCCTTTCAACACACTCTAACTGGTCAAGAGTACATTCTAATAACTGTGGAATGAATAACCAAATTAAGCCGAAGCTGCCTCCAGAAGCCATGGGTATATAGATGCCATGAGGTGCATTTTAGAGCTTTTAAGCAGCATTTCATTCAATGAAGGCCTACACAAAAACCATAACATAGGAAAGAAATTCCATCTTCATATATTCTTGCAACCCTTCTAACCCAGCAAGACTGCTCTTTGATGTCAGGAGCCTTGGAGTTGCTAGGGCCCCAAAAGCCACATTTTTCTAGATGCTCTGAGATGAATTCATTTTAGAACATTTTTTTTAAATTTAATCCAATGATTTGTCTGACCAAAATCAAAAATAAGAACTTTGCTGGCATTTTTTTCATCCTTTCAACAAACTCTAACTGGCCAAAATGATATTGTAATAACTGTATAGCAAAAATGCCTGACTTTAGACAGGGGGTCTGTGGGCTGCTAGGCCACTAGAAACAATGCTCAGAGATGCATTTTATAGCAATTTTCTAACATTTTTCTCTTAATGATTAGCCTGATCAAAAATCACAAGCAGAGAAAGAAATTGTTTTATTTTTTTTTCCTTTTAAAGAACAAATAAGTTGTGTCCAAGACCCAAGGCTGACTAAATAGTACTTCACAATCAACAGAAAAGACATATGTTTGCAACAATACAAAAACCATATCTGACACGACTCCTCACTCCTACCCCCAAAAGACAGCTACCTCCTGTGTAGCCCTCAGGCTGAGACTAAACTGAAAGAATAAATAGAACACAGTAAAATATGCAAATCTGTTGCTGTCAGACTTGTATAAAGCAATGTGCCTTCTTATGTCTCCCCACAAAACATAGTCACTTGTATTTAAAGCTGATATTTAATTGTGAAGGAAAGTAAATAAAAAAAAAGAATGGCTACACTGCTCCCAGCCCCAACACAGGCTAGTTTTATTGTGAGGAAAATTAAATAAATAATGATTGCACCATCCACAGCCCTCCACACAAGCTACAATAACCTTCTGTGCACATTAGTGAGAAGGGCACACATACAGACACTGTCCCTGACAATCCAGGTCTATCACAAGATGCACAGATTTTTCACACAAGCACTCACATACTGACACTTCCCCTGATAATTTCATCCTTTGTGGACCAGGTTAGTCTCATTTTGCTAAGTAGCCACTTTTCAGAGGAAATCAGAGGGAGTGTTTACATTGGCTAGGAGAAATTTGGCCAAGCACTGGGGAAGTTCTCCCTGATTTTTTTAAGAAGTGCCATGGGATCTTTTACAGCTACTTGAGCTACCAACAACCGAGGCAAGTGGAATACTGGTTTAATGTATCATCTAAAGGATGGCACACTCGGGAGTGAAGCCCTCCTCCTCCCAGTGCTGCACAGCTGTGTCAGTAATGGAAAAATGCAATTAACTGGTGTGGGAATAGAACCTATAGTCTTCTAATTTCTAGCACCAAAAAGCAAGTATGCTAACTGAAGAGCCACTTGACAGTGACAATCCAACTCTATCCCAAGATGGACTGATTTTTCACACACATATTGACACTGCCCCTTACAAGGCAGGTCTGTCACATGATGCACAAACAAATACAAACATGCATGAGATGCAAGGTTACCTTCAGTCAAATGGATGGAGTTCAGAGAGCTGATATAAGGAAGGAAGGTGCTCCACTAGGAAAGCAAAAGGCCACCCCACTGAATTGTGCCACTAATCACTAAACCGAACTGTCCCATTCTCTACAACTCCACTCTCTTGCCATAAGGGGATCAAATGGGCTGATGAAATATACTGAGTTGAAAGAATGTGTTAGATGACTCTCACCTAGCACAGGGATGCCTTGTTCTCACTTTCAGTGGAATGAAGGGACCAACTGGGTAAAAGCAGTAGAGAGTTACTGGGCACATCATGTAGTAGATAAAAAAAAAAACAACAACAACAACAAAAGTTTTGCAGCAGTGAGTGCTTATGTGAAATCAAATTGTTGTCTTTTCTTCTTCATACTAAGCTTCATGAAGATTTTTTTTACTGCTTTAGTAACAAATCATTGTGATATAACTATTTTATTTGAAAACTGAAAAATGGGAGGTTAATAACAATCAATGTGCCATTCTTTTATTCTTTCTCTGATGCTGGCTGAGTGAAGTTGATTTCTGAAATGGCAACCTCATGATGATGATGTAGACTGGTGTCTTTTGCAGCACAAATAATAAGATTTGCTACACAAAGAAACTGGTAATAATGCAATGTCAATTCTCTGGCTGGATGGCCTGCGAATCTGAAGTAGCAGGTATCAGGGGCTGCAAAAGCACCTCACTGAGTACCAGCGAACTGGCGGCTAGCTTAGGAGAAGCATCGTTGGCAGCTTTGGACCTATGCGGCCTGTCTCTGTCTTTATCTTTGCGTTTTTTCGGAATGTCGGTAGTCGGGTGGCTTACCGAAGCCATTTCTGTATAATTGAACTGAGTACCAAAATATTTAGATGCGAAAATGAACCGACGACTAATAGTATGGGGATTGAATAAGGCACAAAACCGACAGCGAGGTACATCATGGTCTGGGCCTAGGCAAGGAATGCAGTACGAATGAAAATCTTTATGAGGTATTTGCTCTTCACAAGAAATACAATTGTTAACTTTTACTGACATCGGTTTAGAGCAAGAAAAAGGTTCCCCTAATGGGGTACTTAGCTTAGTTGAAGACTTTAGATCTGAAACTCAAAAATGAAAATTTCAGGAGTTGGCCAACCGGCACTTGCAAACTGCTTCTGCTTCAGGCACCGCACGGCAAGAAAGATTGATAAAATGGTGTTGGCTGCATGCTTTATACCCCTGACTACCTGACATCATAGAAGATGAGACAGCAACTGACGCAGGACCCAAGAGTTTGATAATCAGACTGACTGAGGGCTACCTGCAAGCAGATAACCCAAATGTGATGACTGCAAAAGTGAAACACAAAGAACATCTGTAACAAGCATTTGCTACAGTTTAGACTATAAATGGAATTCTACAGAGCTCAAGTTTGACTGAAAATGCAATACCGGCTTTTAAAATCTGGCATTCCATTAAAGACAGATAACAATCAGCTAGCTAATCATGCCTCCAACACTTTGTGCTCCACTTGCCCTGCCCTAGCTACACCACTGACAGTATGTTTTGGGAGCTTCTGTTGGAGCTAGTGAATGTAATGTTCTGTGTTGTGGTCATCCATACCAATGGAAGAGGTGTACACAGCACCTCTCATGCCACCACCCGACAAACAATGACAAACAATTACATTACACACTATTTCCAATAAACAGGGCTATTATTATGGATTAGGTCAACCATGTAGAAGTGAAGAGATGCATGGAATGCCCAGTCCTGTGCATGCAAAGGTACATGTAGCCTTAAACATCTTAGCTACACAGACCCTAAAGTGATCTGTGGAGGGGACACTATGGATATTGCAGATGTCAGATTTGTGAATCCTAGACCCTTTCCTCAACATTATGCTACAACATGTAGAGGAATATACCAGGTTAACCAGGACAGAAAACAGAACCAACACCATGCAGACCTTTTTTGACATACTCCACTTTCTTGAAGACCTGGAAGCTATGGATTGCACACACGTTGTCATCAAGGCCACCGATCCAGAGAGCCTATGATACATTAACAGAAAAGGATTATACTTCATGAACTAAAAGGTGGTCAGTAATGCCTACGGCATTATTGATATGGTACACATGTCTGTCTCATGTCCAACCCAGACCAATGGTTTCTGCAATGGGAGTTATCACAGAGCCACCTTGTTGATAGGTGCACACAAATGTTAGACAGACAGATCTATACACACAGGTACCATGCAGACAAGGAGTAGGCCACATATAATATGTTGTATGCTGCAGGCAATGCTGGACATGACTTAGAGCCCTGGATGCTTTCCTCTAAGACACTGGTCCATACTGGAACATAACCCATCCAGAAATATAAAACATATTGAAAAGGTGGAGAGTGTATTCTAACTGCTAAATGGACATGTATGATGTCTAGACACCTCAGGAGGGGCACTTCCAATATAGTTCAGACATATAAAGCAAGATATTTTCTGAGTGTGCATACTCCACAGCATGGTGTTGTGCAAAGAAATGGAGTAGCAGGTGAACATCATAGCAGGGACTGCCATACCAGTCTTAGCATCAGAAGGGCAGGATGAAGAGACAGAGAGGCAGCATTCAGCTGCAGCTCCACAGCCAAATCAGAGATGAGTGAATTACATTTCAGTATTGACCAAAATGTTGCATCCTGTCCACAACTATTGGCCATGACACAGACAGCACAGAATAAAATAATGCATGCACCAAGACTATGTAGGGCAGTGCATGGACTAGATATATTGTTTTTAAGATATTGCCATACTGCACTGGCTTTATGATGGCCAATGCATGATCCTTAATACTTGCACAGGTGGGAGAAACATAGTTACTGGTGATGGTCACATTATAATACGGGGAAAAGGCATGGGAGGTGAATATGGTAGCCATGTACTCCTGGGAAGTCAGGGAATGTTTTCTCCTGTGGTGAGTACATGCTGACATGACGTGACAATTCCTGGTATCTGCTGTGTTGTCTAGCTGTGTTAGCGTTTGATCTAATCCATACCTGGGAAAGTTTAGATCTAGGTAACCAAGGCCTTGCATCCTGACAGGACATCCCATGTGTTGAATCGGACAAGTGACATAAGCCATGACCTGGCCAACACCCAAGACTGGGGATATTTCTGCATGTGGCCTCAGTTGATAGGGAAGACTAAGAAGAACTACAGGACCACACATGCAGCCCAAGGATGTGTCCTAGATGTTGAACCATATTAGTGGCACAAAGTTGGATGATGCCCACAGCTGGAAGTGATCTGCTATGTTCCCCTATGTGACATTAATACTGCCTCATCAAGGTACTGTGTAGTCTGACTTGGGATAGCTTATATCTGTCCTCCTTACATCCAAGCCCTCCCATGGCCACAGTCTGCATGCTCTGTGAAAGCAGGCTAGATGGCAGTTGCAGTGTGTCTCATGGAAGAATCTATAAAGGAAACGGTAGCTACCATTGACTTCACCAGCATTGCGTTCGCCCTTTCCCTATACTCCATGTCACTGTGCACTTGGTGCAAGCCTTTCTGAAAGCCACAGAGCATAGTTACTATCTCCACAATGCTGTGGAAAGAAGCCATCTGTGCCTGGATCATTGAACTGCACATCTGCTAGTTAATTCCAAGTGTCAAAGCCATACCAGAGACAGTCCCAGAATCATGGTAACATGACTTTTCGCCAAGTCTCTCCTCTATGGTGGGTTTGTGAAACTCATTGGCATTGTACATATGCTGTGTGCACTGGGGACACAAGTCAAACCCTTGACTGACTGTAAGACACAGGATGTTGTCATGCACTGGTGAGGCTGTGTATTCAGCTTGTGTATCTACAGGGAGCTCTGTAATCATGGATATTGGTGAGCCTGCCATTTTTCTGTAGTTTTCCAGCTAAAGCCACAGTGTCATTGGACTTTGTCACTTGTATGATGCCATCACTGTCAGCCACAGATACCCTACTGACATCAACTCTGTATTTTACTGATGTGCTGGATCCTCCACCAGTGGAACAGTTGAAAACACATGACACCTCTGTCAGCCTCCTCACATATTCCTCCATAACCCTCTATAGCATGTGTAGTGCTACACAAGAAAATACAACCATAGTTTTTTTGACAAATGCAGCTTACTGCATTTGCAGACCAGAGGTACAAGGAAGGACATTCATGTAGGTGAGTCTCAGTCAATCTTTCTGTTTGATTATGTCACATCTGATTAGAAACCTATTATGGCCACTCACAGCAGTCACATCCTGCACCAGTCCCTGCCAGATATGGTACTGATAACACTTGTTTGCATCACCTTTGCCCAGGAGGTGTATGCCATGTGTGCAGATGGCCTGCAGTAGCAGTTCATTTTCCTGGCTAGTGAACGTTTTCAAGGTACTGTCTCCCTTGGATGGCCATAACAATATTTGTTCACCTGAGGGATAAAAGTGTCAGTTAGTGAGTGTGCATGCTATTCTGAGGCATACAAACTAGGTTCATAGGTTCATAGGTTCATACTAGGCTATCTGCCCTAGGGCATTTATAAGCCATACACGGGGTAAACCTACGATCTCCCATCCACTCATCAAGATTCCTCTTGAAGAGAGTCAATGAGGGACTCTCCCTAACCTGGACTGGGATTTTATTCCAGAGTGAAGGCAGCCTCTGGGTTATGAATCTGTCCCTCCAGCATGTCCTATTTATTTCAGTGCTGAGTTCAAGTCTCTCGAGCGCGTAGCTCGATGAGATTTGGATTTTCTGAGGTGTAGCATGTCCATTAATTCCGGGTTGGACATGGCTTTATACGTCAGGCACAGATCGCATCTGAGCAGGCGGTATGCCACTGAGTAGAGCTGGAGTTTCTTTAACCGGGCAGCATATGGCATCTGTTTGAGCCCTTTGATCCTCTTGGTGAGGTACTTTTGGGGTCTTTCCAGTTGCAGCAGGTGTCTGGTAAGGTACATCCCAAAAGGGGAATTGTACTCAATTATGGGCCTAATGAGGGATGAGTAAAGAGGCACGATGACCTCCCCTGATCTAGATGTGAATCCCTTCATGATTAGGTGGGCTATATAAAATGTTTTTCTAACCACTTTGGCCACGTGGTTGTCAAATGAGAGATTGCTATCAACTTGGGTCCCCAGGTCCCTAATTACTTCTTCTGTACTTAATGGATTACTACCTATGTGGTAATTTGTGGGCACTTTGTTTTTGCCAAAGGGGATGACTATACACTTTTTGGCATTTAGCTTGAGGCCATGGCTCTGACACCAGTTGTCTGTTTCTATGAGGCCCTTTTGGAGGATGCTTGTGTCGGCTGGAGAGTCGATTATGGTGCACAGTTTGCAGTCATCTGTGAACTTGGTCAGCCACAGTCCTTCTGTGTTGGCCTGTACCTCTGAGAAATATATACCAAACAAGAGAGGTCCCAGGACTGAGCCTTGTGGGATGCCACTTGTAACTGGTTTGGAGTCTGACATGGCTCCAGCAATTCTAACCATGTGGGTTCTGTCCATGAGCCAGTTTGCAACCCATCTAGTGACATAGGGGTTTATATTTAAGCTGGTGAGCTTATCTATAATGCCTGAGTGGGGTATTGTATCGAAGGCTTTTGCGACATCCAGGTAGGCTGTATGTACCACCTTCCCCTCGTCAATGGCCTTGGTGACTGTTTCAAAGAAATCAACCAGGTTTAAGAGGCAGGATCTGCCCTTAACAAAGCCAAACTGGGTAGAATCCAGTGTCTGTAGGTCCCCAATATCTTTATTTATGAGGTCCATGATGATCCTTTCCATAGCTTTGCAGACCAAGCTAGTCAGGGTTATGGGGCGATAGTTTCCAGGATCCGTTGAGGCACCACCTTTGTGGAGAGGGACCACTGTTGCTGTACGCCACTCTTTGGGTACATATCCTGTAGTAAGGCTGAGATTGAACAGTAGTTTTATGTTTGGGTTTAGCTCTTCTTGGAGTTCATGTAGGATGCAGCCCAGGACACCATCTGGTCCCATTGATGCTGTGTTTTTTGCTTTGGAGAGGGCAGCTCTTACGTGAGCATCTGAGATGTCAGGGGGGCAGCACTCTGCTGGGATAGATATTTGCCCTTTTGGTGGGGTGGGGGAGAAGTTTGCGCTAAACCTGTCAGCTAGGATGTTGGCAATGTCTGTGGGTTCGGTGTATTTTTTGTCATTTTGGACTAATTCTGAGCATATCTGGGAATTCCCACCCAGGTTCCTAACATAACTAAAGAAAGCCTTGTGATTATCCTTAGTGTCCTGTGCAATTTTTCTCTCGAAGCTGGCCTTAGACGATTTTTTGAGTGCCCGTAGTTTTTTGCTAATACTGATCAGAGATGCCTTCCCTTTTTGGGATTTTGCTCTATCATGTAGTAGCTTCCTCCTTCTATTGTATAGTTTGTTTATGGCTGGGGTCCACCAGACAGGACGTCTGCCTTTGGAGGATTGGGTCTTGGTTTTATTTGGGATCGCATGATCCATGCATTCTTGAAGGTGTTCATAGAATGTGTTTATAAAGGATTCTGCGGTCTGGGCCGTATTTTCCACAGGCCTGGGAGCTTTGAAGGATTCCACCTCGGTTTTGAGGAGTGTGAAATTTGCTTTAGAGAAGCTTTTCACTGTGGTTTTCAGGGCAGGGGGTGGAGTCGGGATGTGAATATCCAGTGAGATTAGTTTATGTTTTGATCTTACCAGTGAGGGATACACTTCTGGTCTGGAGCATAGTGTCCCCATGTTGGTGATGATCAGGTCCAGTATGTTTTCCCCTCTTGTGGGAGTGGTAACAAGTTGTTCCATAGCATTTGGGTTTATAAATTCTAGGAACCTTTGGGCTAGGGTGTTGGAGCTACAGTAATGCTCCCAATCTATGTTTGGGTAGTTGAAGTCACCCAATATAATGGTGTTTGGAGAGACCTTCATATTTTCCAGTGTTCTCAGGAAGGCTGAGTGGGGTTCCTGGGTTTGGGAGGGTGGTCTGTAGCAGGCTATAAACTGGAAGGCAGTTTTACCCACTGTTAGTTGCACATGGATAGTCTCTGATGCTTCGTGCTATGCCACCAACCTGGAGGTGTGGGTATCTTTGACGAATATTGATACTCCCCCTCCTTTTGTGGTCCGGTCCAAGTTTTGGGGCCGAAAAGCATGGTATGAGGTATAACCTGGTAGTGCTGGGGTGCTCTCGGGAGCCTTGAACCAGGTTTCTGTTACTGCACAGATATCGATGTTCTCCATACTAAGGAGAGTTTCGAGTGCATGTATCTTGAGGTTTAGACTTCTGGCATTGAGTAGCATTACTCTTAGTTTCTTATCCCTTGTGATACCTATGGAGGTGGGTTTGTCTTTTGAGCCTTGCCTAAAAAAGGCACTATGGGGGTAGCAAGAGCCTTTGCCAATATCCAAAAGCCCAGGGGTGACAGGTGCAAGCCATCCCTAGCGAAGCATCGTGGCTTGTCGAGCATGTCATCCCAGGCTGACAGGCATTGGATCCCCTTTGAATGACACCAATACTTAAGCCAATTGTTGAAATTGATCATCTTGTCTTCATATTGTGGCATCATTCTTGGTGAGGGTAAGATGCTACTCAAGGTCAGGGTCATACTGGCCTGGGCTACATGCTCAGAGAGCTCCTCTATGTCTCTTTTCATGTAGTCCAGGGAGGTACGTCTCAGGTCATTCACACCAGCATGGACAATGACTGAGTCATATTTGTACTTGCCTTGGAGTGACCTGAGTGCTTGTGTTATGTGGCGGATCCTAGCGCCCGACAGGCAGCTCACCGTGACCTTCTCCTTGTTCAGCCTGGTGAGCGGGACGTCAGTGTGCCTGACGATAGAGTCACCTATTACAAGTGTATCAGGTGTGTTGTTTAGCCTTAAGGGCTGTGACTGTTCGGCACACTGGCTTTATGAGCTATGTGTTGCACGTGTTTTGTTTTGGGGTAGCAGTTGCTTGGGTGTCTGCTTTGGAGGTCTCTGCTGCTTAGGCAGATTTTTATTTAGAGCCTCCGAGTATGTTTTTGTGTGTTTATGTGTTTGGTTTGCTGTCATGGTAGGTCTATGTGAGACTGGAATTGTAGTGAGTGTGGTTTCCTTCTCCTCCTGACTGGTTTCGCCAGTACTGAGTTGAGAGAGCTTAGCCTCCAGTGTGGCTGTATGGTTGCATCTCTCACATGTGTTGGAATTTGTTGGGAGGAGGAGAGGGTTGTCTGTGTACATGAGGCAGTTGTAACATTGCCTTAAGATTCCCAGATTCACCAGCTGGACCGGAGAGGAGATTGACAACTGACCTTTGGACATGCTAGAATAGTATTGGGAATTCCTTTATAATTGAAAAAAAAGGGCCAGTGGGGAATGAGGTACTCAAGGGGAGTTTGTGAGGGTGTAGTGCTAGTATGAAAATGATCTAGTGAACTAGTATGACAATGATCTCCCCCTTAATGCACCTAGATAACAGCCTCAGTTAGTAGCATGCATAGCCACACCTCATAAATACTCTACCCATACCTCCATATATGGTACTCAAACCACAAACCCCTTGCACCATGCAGTCACCACAGTTTCTTGCCAGATGGTACTGTGTCATACCAGTGTCACAGGGTTCCTATCATACATATACCATATAGCAGGCCAGTTTTATCTGGTTTGTATAGATCTGTTTAACTGACTGGATTGCCATCCTGGTCTTTTTAATTAAGTCTATATATCACTAGACCAAAATATTTTTCTTGCCATTTTGGCTAACGTGCAGACCCAAAATACTGTGGGTTACAAACTGTAGTGTCTGATTTATCTGGCTTTTTACAGCAGTTCTGAACCTTCTGTAAGTAAACTATTTTGTTCTTTAGCTGTGACAATTTTGTTAAAAATAGGAGGTGTGAGCAGTACAATCAGCTTTAGTAGCAGCTTGGCTGTGCAATACAAAGCTCCTGGATCTGGTTTGTACAGATCTGTTTTACTGATTGGATTGCTATACTGGTCTTTGTCATTTAATTCTATATATCACTGGCCAAAACATTTTCTTTGTTTTTTTTGTCTCATATGCTAACCTGACATACTGCAGACAATATGCAGTACTATCTAATTTGCCTAGCTTCTTACAACAGCTTGAATTTTCTTTAAGTAAACTGATTTTTGTTCTTTAGCTAAGACAGTATTGTTAAAAGTAAAGGCCAAAGCACTTACAATTAGCCTTGGTAGGAGCTTGGCTGTGTTGTAAAATCTTTTGGATCTGGTTTTATCTGATTTTTACAGATCTGTTTTACTGATAGGATTGCTATCCCAGTCTTTGTTTAATTAAGTCTGTATATCACTGGGTCAAAACATTTTCCTTGTCATTTTGGCTTACATGCAGACCTCAAATACTTTGGATTACAAGCTGTAGTGTGTGATATGGCTGGTTTCTTGCAGCAGCTTAAATTATTCTCCAACCTTCCCATCCTTTGCCTGTTGTGGATTTAAAAGTCAGTATCCCTGTCTTCCACCTTTTGTGGTAATCTGAGTACCAAAATCTCTCCCTCCCCTTTGATGATGTCAGTAGTGAAAGATAGTTAGGTGTGTTCCTCAACCATTGTTTTACATAGATCCATAATACTGAGAGGCCACTCAGCAAACAAGAATTGCTCCTGAGTTAACCTCAAACTACAGTTTGTCATTTTCACAGAGCTCCAATCAGCTCGGCATACTTGCCGTACAAATGAGAGGCTCCTTAATTAATCCTGTGCCATCCTTGGCAAATAAAATAATTCATTTTACTGTTCTGCATTTAATTTAACTGTACTAGAGTGCTACTGAAAATTATTTATTTTGCTGTTTTGTACTTCATTTAACTGTACTAGAGTGCCACTGCTTTATTTTTGCTTTAATTGCTGATTTTTGTGCTTTCAAGTGGTCTGATATTGTACTGTTTGCTGATTGTTGAGAAATGCACTTTAGGACGCTTTACTGGCAGTGTTACTATGTAATTTGCTACTTTGTAATTGTTGCTGATACTTAATTGTTGTATTTCTGCACTTTTGCCCCTGCTAAAGGGATTCTACACAGTTCCTTGTGTTTAAAGTGCCTATATAAATTTGGCTTGTTTGTGAGGCTCTTGACTAATTTCCACATAGTTCAGCAATGCATGGTGTCCTCGCCTGTACCTCTGAAGAGAAATCTTTGCATTATGTGCCATCTGGGCAAAACCTAAGTATATAAAAAATGCCCTTCCAGAAGCCATCTAAGTGATCAACTGTTAATTTCTTTTTTTTTGTTTTTTGTTGTTTTTTTTTGTGCATTTTGCTGTATTTAAGGCTGAAATTACTACATTTGTTCAAACTGTCTTGTTGGTCTAATTGACATGAAATTGCTTTGTATAGTTAGTTTGTTAAAATTGTTCTGTGGTAGCATACACTCTCAAGCAATCTTTTTTGTGTTTTTACATTAAGAGGTTGGGATATTCCATCTAGTGGTACTAGATGATGGCCTGGTCTATCTGGACTGGGAAACACATAACAACTTTGTAAGTGTAGTCATTTATTGGCCAGAGGGTTTACTAGCCAGTCTCGTGTTTTTAAGTGCTTGTGTAATCAAGGAGCCTCAGTCCTCTCCACTGACTCCAGTGAAAAGCAGTCACTAAAACAGGAATAGATTTACACAATGTTTCAAATGCAGCTCTCTGCATTCAACACAATTTTCCCCAAGAGCACACAGGGAACACACTCTGCTGGGACTGGACTCTCTGTCTCTCTGCATCTAACACAAGACCCAGCTTGGAACACTGTGTCCCAGTTACAAGTATCTGGCACACACACTTGAATATCTGATTTTTCACACAAGCACACACATACACATCTGGGAAAAGCTGACACAAATTAACCAGCTGTGTCCCCTCTCTGCAGATTACAGTAGCTGCCACCAGCAAAATATTCTATGGATCTTACAAGGGGTAACCAATTATACTGTGTCAAATTAATACTGATATGATTGGTAGAGTGTGACCAAAGTTGTAAGTCTTTTCGGAGTGGCCACAGTGACACTGAAATAAGCACAGGTACTCTCAAGATATTAAAAGTATTCATTAGAAGACCAGCCACAATGAAAAGGTATAAAAATATTTACTAATGGATAATAAAAATAGAAAACTGGACAATACTTAATATTTAGTTACAAAACATCCGAGTTTTCCATCACAGAAATATAAAATAACATGGTTGGATAGAATCTCGCATGCAGAAAAAGAAATAAAACTAAACTAATCTCACAGTACTTTTCCTAACTAAACTAAAGAGAAACTGTCCCTGCTTAACTCACTTAATATCACATAGTAAGATGTACTGCTGAGATGCTCACTTCCACAATGCAAGAAGAGATACTCCACACACTGAACTGTACAGCTAACAACTGAACAACTATTACTGAACTGTGATAACTGACATATATCTTTTATATATCAGATTCCATAGAAAAACAAAAACAAACTGCTGCTGCAAGAGTTCCGTCCCTCAGCTGGTTATAGAATTACATCACATCTAGTCACCTGACTCTGGCACAGTTCACATTCAGAACTCTATTAAGATCCTATGCAGCATTTTTTTAATGTAAGCAACTTTTACAAATACATTTTAATACAAGCGCCTGTACAAATTAATGTGACAAATGACATAAGATTATTTACAAAGCTTCAGCTAGTCATGCTGGCATATGCCACACATGCACTCTCTCACTTCTCCTGTTACAGCTGGCAATACCACACAACTTCACATCACTCCCCTCTTTGAAGACTCAAGCTAGTTTTTCAAGTGAACCTAGAAAAACATTGCTTGAGAGAAATGGGCCTGTCTGGGAACACATCAACCTATACCCTGTTTTGAGAATCCATCTGCAATGGCATTGCTGTAATCTGGACTGGCTAACACAGGAGGTCACTTTAAGCTTTTGAAATGCTCACAGGCTGGGGTCCACACTACCTTATGTGGCCTGTTTTTCCTTGTCAGGTCTGTGAGACGGGCAGCTGTTGTACTATAATTAGGAATTAACTTTCTATAGTACCCCGCTTTCCCCACGGATGCCCTCACTTGCTTTTTGGTAACAGGGACAGACCACACCTAAATATCTTCCACCTTAACAGGTTCTGGCCTAATCTTACCACTCCCCACTCCATGTTCCAGGTAAGAAACCTCTGCCATATCCACCTGACACTCATTGGACTTAATGGTCAATCCTGCCATTTGCAGTCTGCCCAGGACCTCCCTGACATAATTAAGCTTCATTATGTTAACATAGTACAATTTGTGCCTCTGCCGCCTGCCAAGCAGGTTTACCATATAATTAATGTCATTGACCTTCCTTACCATTTTGAAGGGTCTCACCCAAGCTGTCTGCAGCTTATTCTGTCTGACAGGAATGAGCACCATAACATGTTGTCCCACAACATACTCTCGGGTACAAGAATTCCTGTCATACCAGGCTTCTTTCTGCTGTTGGACTCCTGAAAGGTTCTCCTAGGCCAAGCCCATGAGCTCCCTAAGCCTTGTACTGAGGTTTAGGACATATACCACAACAGATGTCTTGTGGGATTTACACTCACCCTCCCACTCATCACAAATCAAATCTAAAGGCCCCCTCACCTTAAGCCCATACAGCAACTCAAATGGTGAAAAAGCTGTGGATTCCTGGGGTACCTCTCTGTATGCAAACAGTAGATGGAGCAAATATTTGTCCCACTCTCTCCTAAACTGGTCTGCAAATGCCAGTAGCATGGTCTTTACTGTAGAGTTTAACATCTCCACAAGACCATTAGTCTTGGGATGGTAGGGGGTAGTCTTTAGGTGTTTCAATCCACAACCCTTCCATAGACAAGCCAGCAGGTCTGACATAAAACTGGCACCTCTGCCAGTCAGTATTTCTCTTGGGAAACCTACCCTGCTGAAAAATCTCCAACAAAGCATTTGCACCTTCTCTGCCTCAACGGATGACAGAGCCACTGCCTTGGGGTATCTGGTAGAATAATCTACTACCACCAGGATAATTTTTCCCTGTGGAACTTGGGGTACTCAGAGGCCCCAAAATATCCATAGCTACCCTTTGAAATGGCTCCTTAATCACAGACAAAGGCATCAATGGAGCTTTGGGCTTGTCTCCTGCCATGCTGCCTTAGATACCTTTTGGCAGTGGACACAGGTCTTGCCGTACCCTGTTACATCCTTTGCAAACCCAGGTGAATAAAAATTCTGCATAACATGACTCGTGTTATGCTTTATACCCATATGACCTGAAAAAGGGATATCATGGGCTATGACTAGAAGTACCAGAGAGTAGACTATGGGCACTACAAACTGCTGGATCACCTCACCCTCTAGCCCTCCCTCAGTGGTCCACTCTCTATACCATAACCCTTTGTTATCTGCAAAAGGAATGTCATGGACTATGGCTAGGAGCCCCATTCCTTACCACTGACACCGCTGACAGGTGGTCACTAAAAACAGGAATTGACTTGCACAGTATTTCAAATGCAGCACTGTGCATCAAACACAATTCCCCCCCAAGAGTACACCTGGAACACGCTCCACTGAGACTGGACTCTCCATCTCTCCAGATCCCAAACAAGACCCACCTATGAGCACTGTGTCCCAGTTGCAAGTATCTGACACACACACACACACACACACACACACACACACACACACACACACACACTTGAATCTGTGATGGCCACACTTTACCCTGGGCCAGTAATCCAGAAGCCCCAATCCTTACCACTGACAACAGTGAGCAGCAGTCACTAAAAACAGGAATTGATTTACACAGTACTTCAAATGCAGCTCTCTGCATCAAGCACAATTTCTTCCAAGAGCACACAGAGAACACACTTCTCTGGGACTGGACTCTCTGTCTTCCCAGATCAGTTATGCAGTCCAGATGCGAGCAGAGCGGATCAGGTATGCAGTCCGGATGCGAGTGAGCAGAACAGTTATTTTTTATTCAAATGCATCATGTTATGCAGTCTGGATGTGAGCGAGCAGAGTGGGTTATCAGTCCGGTGGATCAGTTATACTGCTTAATGGATGGATCTGCTTTGCGAGCGGGAAATGTCCTGGAGGGCAGGAAGGATTCTGGCTGAAGTAGAAAACATCTTTTATCTTTTCTGAGTGAAGAGTGCGTGTGTGTGTGTGTGTGTGTGTGTGTGTGTGTGTGTGTGTGTGTGTGTGTGTGTGTGTGTGTGTGAGACTGTGTCTGCTAATCTACCAATGGTGTGTGTGTGTGTTTTTACCTGGCTGTTAACAGGGGAAATGAACTGAACTGTGCTTTTTTTTTTAGTTTAGCAGGAGCAAGATTTCTTTAACTTTAACGGTCTCTAGGAGATTACTTAATATTTAAAGGCAGAACTGTGCTTGTGCTTTCTTGGCAGAGGAGAAGAGATTACTAACGGCTGAACTGTGCTTGTGTTTAATGGCAAACTTTTAAGTTTAACGGCTGGGCTGAACTGTGCTTTCTCTTTACTTAAGCAGGATGCCTTTTATAGTTTTATTTAATTTATACAGCAGTGCATTTTACTTACTTAACATTGTGCTACGTGCGGGAGAAACTGTGTGCTAATTTACTTAATGGTACATGTGTTTTTACCTGGCTAGCTGTTACAACAGGAGAAATTAACTGAACTGTGCTTTCTTTTTAGTTTATCAGGAGCAGGATGCCTTTAACTGTCTGCAGGAGATTACCTAATTTATATTTAAAGGCTGAACTGTGCTTGACACTGCTTGTTTTTTCTTGGCAAAGGAGATTACTGTAACGGCTAAACTCTGCTAACTGTGCTTGTGCTTAATGGCAGTCTTTTACTTTAACATCTGAACTGTGCTTTCTTTTAACTTAAGCAGAGTGCTTTCTTTTTACTTAAGCTGGATGCCTTTTTATTGAATTTACACAGTGCATTTTAGGGCAGGATGTCTTGTACTGTAACAGCAGGCAGGAGATTACTTAAGTTTACTTTAAAGGCTGAACTGTGCTTTCTTTTTACTTAAGCAGAATGCCTTTTACTTAATTTATACAATACAGTGCATTTTAGGGCAGGATGCCTTGCATTGTAACAGCAGTTTCAAGAGCAGAAAAGTTTTAATGCTGAGTCTATTTTCATTGTGAGACAGTATTGCTTTGTTTAGCAGATGTCTGTTAGTGTTTGTGCATTGTGCTATAAAATGTAAAATAAAATCCAAATAATCATCGTAGAAATAAAACAGTATGCACATTAGTGTTTATGGTAAATGGGGCAAAATAGCAAGGTAATGGGACATTGGAATGGCTGCAGGGGGACTCTGGGGCCATATTTTGGTTGTCTCTTCTTCTGTTTGTGTTTGAAATTTGGTATCCCATAATTCCATTGGAGTGGGTGGGGTTACATAATTATGTATGCAACTGTTATGTTAATCAGCATACAGATTTGTACATATTTTTCATGGGCCTTTGTCCAGATTTTTGATATTTCCAGGTTGAGAGGTATGATCTACACAGTATTTTCAAATGCAGCTCTGGATCAAACACAATTTATCCCAAGAGCAAACAGAGAACACACTCCTGTGGGACTAGCTTCTTTGCCTCTCCAGATCCCAAACAAGATCCAGCTTGGAGCACTATGTCTCAGTTCCAAGTATCTGGCACACACACTTGAATATCTGATTTTTCACACACACACACACACACACACACACACACACACACACACACACACACACACACACACACACACACACACACATTACATATATCACACATATGGGAAAGGCTGACACAGATTAACCAGCTGTGTCCCCTCTCTCCAGATTATAGTGTAGCTGGCACCAGCCAAATACTCTAAGGCTGTTACAAGAGATAACCAATTATGCTGCGTCAAATGAATACTGATATGAATGGTAGATTGTGACCAAAGCCGAAAGGCTTTTCAGAGTGGCCACAGTAACACTGAAATAAGTCCTATCACGATATTAAAAGTATTCACTAAAAGACCAGCTACAATGAAAAGGTATAAAAATATTTAATAGTGGCTTATGAAAATAGAAAACAGGAAAATACTTAATATTTAGTTAGAATAAACATCATAGTTTTTCAGTCAAAGGAAATATAAAATAACACAGTTGGATAGAATCTCACATGCAGAAAAAGAAATAATAATAAACTAATCTCATGGTACTTTTCCTAACTAAACTAAAGAGAAACTGTCCCTTGTTAACTCGCTTAATATTGCAAGGCAAGATGCACGGCTGAGGTGCTCATTTCTACAAGGCAAGATGAGATACTAACACTGACTGAACTGTACAACTAACAAATGAACTACTGAACTGTCATAACTGGCATAGATCTTTTATATATCAGATTCCAAAGGAAAAACAAAAACAAACTGCTGCTGCCAGAGTTTCATGCTTCAGCTGGTTGCAGAATTATAATACACGTCGTCACCTGACTCTGGCGCAGTTCACACTCATAACTCTGTTAATATTCTGTTGCAGTACTTTCTCAACATAAGCAGCCCTTACAAATACACTTTCAATACAAGTATCTGTACAAATTACTTCTCTGAAGTACAGGCCAACACTAAGGGACTCTGGCTAACAAAGTTCGCAGATGACTGCAAACTGGGAGCCATTATTGAATCCCCAAATGATGTGGATATTATACAAAAGGCCTTACAGAAACAGTTACCTGGTGCAAGAGCCATGGGCTCAAGCTTAATGCCACGAAATGTATAGTTATCCCCTTTGGAAAAAAACATGTACCCTTGAATTACCACATAGGTGGCAGTACACTAAACAATGAAAGTGTGATGAGATACTTAGGGACACAGGTGGACAGTGGTCTCACTTTCGATAACCACATCGCCACAACAGTCAGGAAATCCTTCTATGTGGCACACCTCATCACTAAGGGGTTTTCATCCAGAAAAAAGGAGGTCATTGTCCCACTGTACTCATCCCTTATTAGACCCATTATAGTGTATAATGCCCCGTTTGGTATGTACCTCACAAGACATCTGCAACAGCTGGAAAGGCCACAGAAATACCTCACTAAAAGAATCACAGGCCTAAAGCAGATGCCATATGCTGACTGTCTAAAAAACTCCAGCTATACTCTGTGGCATATCATCTACTCAGAGGCGATCTCTGCTTAACATACAAGGCCATGTCAAACCCTGAGCTGTTGGACATGCTCCACTTAAAGAAATCCCAATCCCTCAGAGCCACACTCTCCAGGGATCTAAACCTTGTCATCACAATGAACAAAACATGCTGGAGGGATAGGTTCCTGACACAGAGACTCCCCATACTCTGGAATACACTGCCCATACATGTCAAGCAGAGTGCCTCCTTGGCTCTCTTCAAAAAGAACCTTGATGATTGGATGGGAGATATGAAATTCACCCTGGGGATCATGTCAGTCGCCCTGCTAGACAGGGGTCCAGAGAAGTAAATATTGTGGGAAGAAATATCCAGGGAATTGCTGTGGCTAGGCTTGTATAGGCCCTAGGGCCAATAGCCTAGTACCCACCTATGAACCTATAAGATTTACAAAACTTCAGACATCCATGCTGGCATATGCCACACATGCACCATCTCAACTCTCCTGATACAGCTGAGCTGGTAATACCTCACAACATCACATCAAAATTGGTACATTTACATGGCTCTTGGCTCATTCCCACAAAGTTCAGCAATGCTTGTCATCCTCATTTGTGCCTCTGAACTGATTATCTTGCATCAAAAGCCATCCAGGCAAAAGCTAACTACTTGTATTTAAAAATCATACTTCCAGAAATTATTTAAGTGATTGACTGCTGATTACTTATTCTACTTGTACATTTATCTGCATTTAAGGCAGAAATTACTGCATTTGCTCACACTGTCTCGCTGTTGTCTGATTGACTTGAAATCACCTTGTCTAGCTAGTTTGTTAAAGTTGTATTGTGGTAGCATACAGTCTCAAGCAGTCTTTTTGTGTTTGTACACTAAGAGGACTGAGGTATTCCATCCAGTGGCAGTAGGTAATGGATTGATCTATATGAGTTGGAAAACACATACAAAATCTGTACATGTAATCATTTTATTTGCAGAAGAGCTTAGAAGCCAGTTTTTAAATTTTAAGTGCTTGCATAAATTCAATATGTTTCTATAGCTCTTGGTTCATTCTCACAGAGCTCAGCAATGTTTGGTGTCCTTGCCTGTGCCTCTGAAGTGATATCCATGTATTATATTTATTTTATTTAACATTTGTTAACAGGAAAATTCCAACTTGGAATGAGCAAATGTACAGCAGAGGCCTTCGGAGAAATGCTCCAGATGCATGTCTTTGTAATGTGGGATGAAAGTGGAGCATCCGGAGGAAACTCACACGAATGCAGGGAGGACATGCAGACTCCGCACAGGAGGGACCTCAACTGAGAATTGAACCAGAGAACTTCTTACTGTGAGGGAAAAAGCAAACCACTGCACCATCCAGAAAAGCATCAATGCTTCCCTGACCAGGAATTGAACCCAGGCCACAGTGGTGAAAGTGCTGAATCCTAACTACTAGACCACCAGTGACTACCCTCCATCCAGGAAAAAACTAAGTACTAGTATTTAAAATTTGCACTTCAAGAAGCTATTTAAGTGATTGACTGCTGATTCTTATTTTATTTGTGCATTTACCTACATTTGATGCTAAAATTAATGCACTTGCTCAAACTGTCTTGCTTTGTCTAGCTAATTTGTTAAAGTTGTTTTGTGGTAACATTCACTCTCAAGCAATCATTTTTTTTGTTTTTACTTTAACAGGACTGGGATATTTCATCAAGTGGCAGTAGGTGGTGGTATACCTCTCAACTATCCAGATTTTCACAGAACGTCCAAATTTTTGCCTGTTTTGAGTCTGTTCCTCATAAAATGTATGGTTTTCTGGATTTTTGTGCAAATCAGTAAGGACTGACTTCGCTAAATAATGACAGGCATTTGAGTTTCGGACATTATATCCTTCAGAAAATATATGGTAACACAAGACCTTTTATTCTATCAACTTTCTGAGCTCTAACAACAATATTTAAAAATAGTCCCTATTATTGGGGATTTGTGCCCCCATTATTTTTGTCTTTGCCCAGATTTTTTGTGCTAAGGGGTTGAGAGCTGGATGGTCTAGTCTACGTGAGTCGGGAAACACATGAAAAAGCTGTAAGTGTAACTGTTTCATTGGTCAGCATATTTACAAACCATTTTCCTGTGTTTTAAGTACCTATATAACCTTGGTGCGTTTGCATGACACTGCACATTGTGCAGCAGTGGTTAGTAGTGCCTTGAATAGACACAGATACTTAGAAATCAGAATTTCCCTATAAAACCAGCTCTAAAACTGTACCAGTAACTGAGTGTGGGGCAGCTAGTTTGTGCATTGAATAACACTTCTCCTTGGTGTTATATAGCCTAGTCTAGTCTCATCTATAGTCTCAAAAGCACCCTTAGTCAGCCCACTATTAACCCCTCATACACTGCACCCTTGTAGCTCACCCTAACTATTGCTGATCTCTGTCTGCATTTGAATTTGAAGTTTTTAGTTTAAGGTTTGGTTACTTCTGTTTTTTATCTTTTTCTTATACTGCATTTGTTTTGTTTTAAGGTTTTTTTTTTGTTCTTCTGGAGCTTTAAGAGGTCTTGGCTAGATTCAGTTAGAAACATTAGAAAATAATTCCTATGCAGACACCGAATAACATCCAGCTAATTAGTACAGATGACTGTAAACTGGGAGCATTGAGTCCCCTAAAGATATTAACATATTACAGGAAGGGTTAACATAAATGATTGGTGCCAAAGCCATGGTCTAAAACTAAATGCAAAAAAGTGCATCCTTGCCCCTTTGCCAAAGAGGTAGCTCCTACAAATTACAGTATAAGGAGCACCCCTTAAGCTCGAACTTAGCGGTACATGACTTGGGAACACAAGTTAATAGCAGTCACCATGTGTCCAAAGTGGTAAGGAAAGCCCTAATGGAAATGCTGCATGTCTGCAAATCAAATGGGACAAGAATCACTTGCTCCAGATATCTCAACCTAGCCTGTGACTTAAACAAAACATGCAGGAGAGACAGGTATGTCTCCTAGATACTGCCACTACTCTGGAATAATCTCCCAATTCATGTTAAGCAGAGCTCCTCAGTGACCCTATTTAAGCTCAACCTGGACAACTGGATGGGAGACTGTAAATTCACACCTGGGATGGCACCTATGTCCCTCATGGACAGGAGCAGTCAGTGCAGACCATTGATTCACTCTGCAGACAATCAAACCATATAACAATAGTCAATTAGGGAAGATGGGTATTACATAGTTAGGCTTGTAAAGGCCCTAAGCCCATTAGCATAGTAACCTCCTATGAACCAATAAAGGACCTAACATCATAGATGTACACTTTTCCAATATCTCTGGACCCAGTTTGAGATGATGTAGCAATTGCCTAATGTTCACTGACAGGCATTTAATCCTCAAACAAACAAACACAGTACGTGATACAAACACACACACACACATACACATATATATATATATATATATATACACACATGTATATGTGTATGTATATATATATATATATGTGTGTGTGTGTGTGTGTCTGTGTAAGGTCTCTGGAGGAAAAGTGTCATGTACAAGCACTCAAAATAACAATCTGATTGTCAGAAAAGCACATGTTACATATACCACACATATAGTACTAACCCCATATATAGACCTACTTATGCTGAGGCTTTCTTCACAAGCCCCAAACACCTACCAGACATTCCACCTGCAAAAATTATCCTTTGGAAACTTGAAAACAGTCAGTAGTAACAACACCTAATACTGCACATACAGCCACACCTACTGGAGCCTCAACTACTTAGCCCATAAGGCGATCCAATACACTACCCAGGACTCTAGTCATAGGGGATGTCATTGTATGACATACTGTTGCCCCACTCACCAGGATGAGCAAGGAGAAAATAACAGTCAGTTATCTATCAGGGACCAGGATCACAGTATAATTCAGTCATTGTCCATGAAGGTGTAAATGACCTGAAACGTACTTCCCTAGACTATATGAAAAGAATCATTATGGAGCACAAGGACTGTAGAACAGAGCGTGTGTTGTTCCTTTAAGAAGCGTTTCCAGATGTAGGCACATGCATATAAATAGTGAGCACATGCAGACATCAGTGCCATTTTGAGAGAACAGCTAGAGTGTTAACATGTATGAGTGTGGCAGTCAGTCTGTTTATAAGTTTATTTAAGTTTAAGTTACAAAGCTTCATTCCTGACGTGTTTGCGTGTAATAAAGCTACTTGAACTTAACACACAACCGTTCATCTGTTTTATCCTGACTGGACGAGCGCCATGGACTATGTGTCAAAGTTTGTTATGTGCTTAGCACTGAGCAGCATTCTACCTTCTCCAAGGATGATGTCATAATACAAAGCCAAAGCTAATGTCAAGGGCTTCTGGCTTAATAAGCCTGCAGATGATTTCAAGCTGGGAGCAATCATAGAAGCCCCCCAGCATTTTACAGGATGGTCTAACACAGACAAATGATAGGTACCAAAACTACAGCTTAAAACTCAATGCCATGAAAGGCACAATAGTACTTTTTGGGAAGTCAACCACCCTGGGAAACTACCTCATCAATAAAACAAGCTTAAAGGCAGACACAGTGGTCACGGATTTAGGGACTCTTGCAGATAGTAACCTGGCTTTTGACCAGCATGTGTCTAAGGTAGTAGGAAAATCATTCTATGTTACTCAACTTATAAGTAAGGGCATGGCATCTAGGCCCAGAGAAGTCATTGTGCCACTATACTTAGCCCTCATCAGACTCATCATCGAGTATAATGCTCCCTTCGGCATCTACCTGATCACCTACATGCAGCAACTGGAATGTCCACTGAGGTTCCTCACAAAAAGAATACAGGAAGTAAACACAATGCTTTATACAGATTTCCTCAAAGCCCTACCCTATACTCTGTTTCCTACACACCGCTGATAGGCAATTTATGCCTGGTATACAAGGCATCCTTGGATCCTGCCCTGATGGACCTTTTGTATATCCCCAAAATGAACAACATCAGAATTACTAGAGCCAACGATTTAAACTTTGCTTGTGATTTAAATAAGACATGTTGGAGGGACAAGCATGTTATCTCAGAGAATTCCGATTCAGTGAAATAGGCTTCCCATCCATGTGAAGCAGAGCTTTTTCCTAACCGTATTCAAGTGTAACCTAGACCAGTGGATGACAAATCAGAAATGTACCCCTGGTCTAATGTACAGAGGCAGCAAATAAATCATGCCCTAACTAATACCCACGGGTCTATATCAAGTCAGCAAAACGGCATTACAGCGAATGCCATTTCGCCGACACATATAGACCGAAATTGGAAAAGAGCGAAAGCTCAGGTCAGCGATTTCTTTCAGAGGGAAAGAAATCGCTTGGTCTGAGCCATGGCATTGCCCTTTACCCGACTGTAGTGTGATCTCAGAGTTGGTATATTTAGTTAGGGGGGTAGGGGGCATAGCCCCCTACATTTGGGGTGTAGGGGGCGAAGCCCCCCCCAGTTTGTAATGTTTTAAGTGGTATGTTGTGTTTTGTTGGTTCACCAATTTTTTCCATGGGAAAAAAATCAGTGAACTATGGTCTCTCTCTTTTTCCATTTCGATCTATATGTGTCGACGAAACGGCATTCGCTGTAATGCCATTTCGCTGACATAATATAGACTCATATCCACCCCTTAATACAACCTCTAAGGCAAAGTAGCCCATGGGATACATTTCAGTTGCATGACTAGGCTTATAAAGGCCCCAGTGGTCATTAGCCAAGTATATACCTATGAACTTATGAACCTATAATATCTAACTCACCCTCCCTGACATTCAATACAAGGTTTGTTGAGATTGCTGAAGAACTTTAAGAGAAAGAACTCCTTTCTTATTTCTGTGAAGCTGCATGTGTACAGAGGTTTTACTGAAATATCTATATTTTGAAATTGTAAAGTTGTAAGCGGTATTGAACAAAATGGAACTGGTATATTATATCCTGGGGACAGTCAGTGCAGTGATTATACTAATGAAACCAGACAGCAACTCTGTCAGTGAGTAATGCAATACCCATCGTATTGATGCAAGATGTGCACACCATGGTGAGCTCAAATCATGTGCCATGTTGATATGTATGCTCCTGCATATGGCATGTGTATGCAAGTATTGTCATGGTGGAGTGCTACCTTGTGTGATACATGATTCATAAATGTGTACTCATGCACATAGGGGGCACAGTGAATTGCCATAACAGACTCAGCAACAGGGAACAGCAGGGCTCTGGCATGCTGTGCCAGAAACAGAGCAGGATTTTCATGCTCCATCTACACAGAAACTTCAAGAAGCACCTGCTGTACAAGTATGATTGCCTTTAGAAGAAGGTGTTCACCTGCTATGAACTTAGGCAGGTGTTCAGTAATGGTACTGGCACCATCCATACTGCACAGCAATGCTGTCATCATTACAATAACCTGAGGTGGCATTACTGCAGCCTACTCCAACAATGAGTCAAAGGTTGAGGAGAGTGATCCACAGACATACTCAAAGCATTAATTTTTTTTTGCTACAACCATTGTCTTTTACAATGCATAGTGTTGCATGAGTATCCATAACAATATCTACATTGTTTTGCAGCTGCAAAGGAGCAGCACTTGAACATGGTTAGATGCAGTGCAAAGCATCAATACTAAGCACTTCTCCAGACAAAGTACAGCAAAAACTAAGGTCATTAAATAGCAAAATGAAATCAATTAGTGCATCAATTTATGATCCTTCAATAAAGGTTTTAAAGGTATACCACCATTCAGGCCAGGAAACCTATGTACCTGAAGGATTGTAATCCATTTCCTTTCAGCTTTTTCAACCTTATTAGATATATCATCACCCCCTCTCATACCATAAATCAAAGTCTGCAGTATCAAATTATTATTAATTTATCTTCCTTACCACTCACAGAGGCCCAGTTGAGAGTTTTAAATTGTGGATTATCGTTTATACCAGCCTGTTCTTCACAGGTCAGTGATGTCCTCTTGCAACTTAGATTCTTTGCCAGGAACATAATGCTTTGCTCGATGTTTCCAACCAATGCTGCTATACCATATTGTTAAAAAAAAAAACACTTTTTGTCCCCTTTGACTGCTTCAATTGAATTATTTTTAAATATGTGTGAACGTGATTTGTTTGGAGCTGTAGATGATCATGGATATGGAAAGTTTTTTAATATGACTAGCAATGAAATTGCTGCTTTGAATACTCTTAAGAATAATGATGACATACAGATTCACCCTGCTGATAAGGGTGGGGTGATTGTCATTTTTGATAGACAATGGTATACGGAGAAGATGTTTGAAATGCTATCTGACAGCAATGTTTATTTTGAAATTATGGCTTTGGCCATTCGTAAGTTGGTTATTTAGCATATTAATGATGAACTGTATTACTTATTAATGAACAGGGTGATGGACCAAGAATTTCCTGACTATTTTGTTGTAGAGAATCCACTGTTACCAGTGATCCATGGGCTACCTAAGGTCCATAAGGATGCTCGTGATCCTCCACTACGACCGATTGCTTCTGGGAGCAGATGGCTCACTGAGCCACTCTCTATTTTTGTTGAGCATAAACGTAGGTCAGTGGTGGATGAGGAAACATCTGTACTAAGAGATACACAGCATTTTTGGAGACCTTGTTTGAATTTAATAAGGATTATGATATATCTGATTGTATGTTTGTCACTTTAGATGTTAATACTCTTTTTACCGTTATTCCCAATATAGAAGGTGTGGAGGTTGTTAGATTGTTTCTGTGCAAGCACAGTCATTATTCACATGACATGATTTTCTTGCTTTGTGCATTGTTAGATCTCATGTTAGAGAATAATGCATTTGTTTTCATATCTATTTACAGAAGGTTGGAATGGCTATGGGCACTGCATGTGCCAATAGATACGCCAACCTAGTAATGGCCAGTTGGGAAGAAGAGTTTGTGTTTGGTCAACGTGCTTTTTCATCATATCTGAAATATTTCGAAAGGTTTGTGGATAATATTTTTTTGCTATTGGATTCAAGTAGGTTGGGAACATACTCCTGTCGATCATGTACAGCTTGTCCATTTATCTCTGATCAAAACATTTTTGTTCATCCGGAGAATGGTTTTATATTTTCTCCTAGGTTCTATGCTGATTGCTCCACTTGGTATCTTGTTTATTTAGCTTTTTGTAATGAATGTTCATGTTTTTATGTAGGAAAGACCAACCGGTCATTAAGGGAATGTCTGTTGAAGCATATTGACTATATCAGGAAAAAAGATGTTACTAGTGCTTTATATCGGCATATAGCAGATTTTAATGATCATAGTTTTAGTTTTCTGATATTGCAGACTTTGACTTATGGCATGAGAGGGGGGTGATATATTTAATAAGGTTGAAAAAGCTGAAAGGAAATAGATTACAACTCTTCAGGCTCATAGGTTTCCTGGCCTGAATGGTGGTATACTTTTAAAACCTTTATTGAAGGATTGTGAATTGATGGACTAATTGATTGACCTTAGTTTTTGCTGTACATTCTCTGAAGAAGCATGAAAGCGCTTACTCAATAAATGTTTTATTTTTCCAGGAGTGTTTAGTCTTCAGTATATACTTTTTTAGTTTTTGTTTGAACCTATAATCACATCAGTCTTTGCCAGCAACTGCCTCTGGTGCTGGATTACTGTGAGACACCAGGTTTTCCATTTGACAGGGGAATGACGGTCACCCTGCTGGGGGTGACCTCCTAGATGGATCACTGGTGAACTCTGTGTCTCTTTTCAGGAGGGGAAGATGAAGACTTTTATCCTGAAGGTGGACCAAAAGAGTTTCCAATAGTCTCCTGTTGTTAGCTGTGAAAGATGATCACTGCTGAAGTGTGTCAGCAGTTGTATACCTTCCTTGGTAATATATAGTGCCTTTTAGTACAAATGGCATGCTTGCATGACTGGTAGACACCATCTATTGGGATTCTAGGGGAGCAAGCCACCCATAACATTATCCTGAGTTTGTTGTCCCCTAGGCTAGCCTAGCATTCAGCCATGCTAGGAACTCAACCTATCTCTCATCCATTGTGAGCCCTTCTCATACATCATCATCCACTCCTTGTTCATTGTTCAGCCCTCTCCATCATCTGTTGTCTGCTCTCTGTAATGCATGTGCCTATCCAATATCCTCCACCCTTTTATGTGTTAACTTCCCCTGTATATCTGTACTTGTGTTAGTCTGTCTGGCCTTGTAACAGTCCTTCTCCCCCATCCCCGCCACAGCTATCCTTTAGTAGCTTTTCCACTTATCCTTGTTTTGTGGAACTTGCAAAAGGAGCTGTATCCCCCCAAAATACCCTTATTCCTTACAAATACTATTCTTGCCTTCTGGTTACCCTTCTGAGTTTACCACTGCTTGATGTTCTCCCCTTTCCTGTTTTCCTATCTATCTCATTTCTTCCTCATTTAGATGCTGGATAGGGTTGCACCTGTACTGTAAAACCAACACTGGTCTTTCAGGTGGTCACTGTGCTCAAGTGCACTGTCTTTCTTGTGGTGGTTGGGCACTAACTGCACCATACATCACTGTATTAAACACAAGAGCACTGATTCAGCTTCACTAGCTTGCTTTAGTTGTTGTATGCATCACATTAGCAATGTCTGCTTTCCCTGTGTACAGTAGCATCCTATTAACCCTGCACTTCTATTTTTTCTATGCAGACTTTTACTTAATATGCAGGTGTTACGCCATGCCTCCTACATGTCCAGCTCTGCACTGCTTTGTGAAGTGGCACCCTTGAATATTGGCAATGTGCACGTGTGTAGAGTTTGTCTCTGAATACAAGCCTCTTGTTACTAAGACTCACAATAACTGCTGTTTACGTGCATTCAGTTTATGCATATTTTGCTAGGTCCTTATCAACTATTTCTTGCTAAGTAACCATTTTGTGAGCTAGTGGTCATTTCTGTTCAAAGTCAGTATTCTGATGATCTTTAATTAGTAGTGCATATATTTATTACCAGTGAATAATATGAGTAAGGATTTGTTGGTGAACATCATAATGAAAAGTATTCTGTGCTACTATTAGCATTTTTCAGAGCCGAACAAGTTTGATCAGAAATCTGACTTTCTTTAATGTGCAGTGCCCTTAGTAATGAGGAAAAATATAAATATGAGGATGTACATCATCCAGTATAGGAGGAGTAGGAGGATTTTTCCCACAAGAGGTGAACTTTGGAGGGAATGTGATATTTAGTTGAACATTGTTGCGATGTAGTTCTGGAGATGTGTTTTGAACTATAGTCATACATTCTGTTTAAAGTCTTAGACATCTCAGCTTCCATACGTACATGTTAAACTCTGTCCATCTAGCTTGTACTGTAGCACCTATGAGTCCTTAATGAAATACTGGAGACGCTCCAACAACTTAACGGGGCTCCCTTTATCTGCCCTGTATTTATTTTACAACTTTTATTGCATTAAGTACAGCAATTTAGACGATGCCAGATAATAGAAACAATTAAAAAATGCATGATTTTATAAGTTGTTATACAGATATATTGTTTGCGCTGTTTACTTTTATACTAGGATCCACTAAAGAAAGTTGTCATATACAGAAATTTGTCCTGATATATTTACCTGATTCACACCTCCAGACTGAAAATCAGAACACATGGTCATTAAAGGAGCCAATCCAATTGTATGGCCAGTGAAACG